>NC_059559.1:1646434-1903934 GCF_905220415.1 Colias croceus | reverse complement strand
GACACAGACACCGACACAGACACCGACACAGACACAGACACCGACACCGACACAGACACAGACACAGACACCGACACAGACACCGACACAGGCGCAGACACCGACACAGACACAGACACAGACACCGACACCGACACAGACACAGACACCGACACAGACACAGAGAGAGATACAGTGTCTGTGTCTGTGTTGGTGTCTGTGTCGGTCAGACACAGACACAGACCCAGGTCAGACACAGACCCAGACACAGACACAGACACAGACACCGACACAGACACCAACACAGACACAGACACCGACATCGACCTTTTTTTTAACCCTGGGTTTGGTCATTTTCGGGATATATTGTCAATAGCGGACTTATTGAACATATAATGGTGTCTGCGCTGTTCCGCGCGGTTTCACCCGCATTGCTCCGCTCCTGTTGGTCCGAGCGTGATGATACATAACCTTGGCCATTTCGCTACATTCACTTCGGCGTAAGGTGAAAAATTAATTCACTGTGCATTACTTTTGTGTTATACAATAGTTCTTGTAGTAACGAACGGCCAAGCCACATATTTTGACTAAGGTGTAGAGTTTGTGAAGTTAGGCCTTGTAGAGTTAGGGCGTGTAGTGTTAGAAGCTTCGCTCTACATGAGATCTGATAACTTTTTGACAGTGCGAGTCATATGGGCTCGTCTTGGCAACATTTTACATGAAAATGTTTTTGGTGGGATAAATATTTCGGGACAATTTTCACACACGGCACGATCTGATCCCATACATGGCTGATAAACATACATATATAATTTTAAATAAATACATACATAGATAATTATTAACACCCAGACACAGAGAAAACATCTATGGTCATTACACAAATAATTGCCCCGGGTGGGAATCGAACCCACGACCTCTGGCATGGAAGGCAGGGCCACCACCAACCAAGCCAACCGGTCAGTCAGTCATGTTTGTGTAAACTAAATGGATAAAAATAAATGAAATGTAAATTTTTATCGTTTAATACAAAATCAACGCTTAATCCGAATACAGTAAAATCCTTTTCGTATATGATTTATCGGGCATGTTGCGTAACTGCACATAAAACATGTAGCTTGCAGCGTTCCTTCTGACGTTGCATCTATCTTTTCTGTATTTGGTGTTACCTGTTCAGTATTAACATTATTCGTGTTAGTCTCCGTGGTAGCAACAGGTATTAAATTTTCATTTGGATTCATATTTTGCCCATTATGAAGGTATTCATCAGACACATAAGGCAGTTGATAGTTCATATGTGTGTTTTCGTTACCGTTCCAATTACCATTAAAATCTATGAGTTCCGAGCGCTCCGTGTTTACTGCAATATAATTAGATACATCATTATTACTATCATTATGTTTAGATTCATTAGAAATAGTTTCATTTATAATTACCACTTGACTACCATGCGTTAACGACTGTACCTTGTCAATGATGTTGTAGAAAAAATCGGAGACGCTTTTTCGTTTGCGAATTGGCGCTGTGTGCGATGGAACATTGTCAATGCTTCGTCGCTTTCTGCCGAAAATGGATTTGGTTGATTTCCATAAAGAACTGACGATACCTTCATCTGATTTGTACTCGTCGCGTTGGGATGGCGATGGTTCAATTCGATGGTTGCGATTTTTATTTGTTGGACGACTATTTTTGGGTCGTACTTCATACTCATCATCACGTGTTCTTTCATTGTAACGTTTTGGTGGTGGTGTAGTCCAGGCATTCTTTTTTGGGTAAGGCCTCACGTCTCCTTCGAAATTGCTTATATCGTATCCATCAGTGTAAACTGGTACGTGTGTATCGCTCAAGGGATAATAACCACGATTTGGTTTGCGTCCTCTGACATTAGTCTTTCTGGTGTCGTCTTCGTCATCAGGAATGGGCAAATAGTAACTTCGCTTCTTACGACCAATACTATGCCAGCGACTGAACAAGTTAAAATCGTTGTTTTTCAATGAAATTTTAGTTCTCTCGACGCTTACGTTGGATTCACTGGACTCAGCACTTGAATGTTTTTTATTATCCTTTGTTGCTGTTTTAACTGGTCGTGGTTTATTAGTTTTATTTTTAGGATCATTACGTGGTGTAGAAGGTGGGCGCGGAGTAGAATTATTTTTGTCATCTTTAGGTCGTGGTGTATTATTATTTTTTTTGTCTTTGTTCAACGGTTTTCCTTGTTTCTTAGGTGCTACGGGCTTGGGTCTTCTGTGCACGATGAAGTCACCATAATTTTCATAATCTAGTTCGAAATCTAACTCTTTTTGTGGTTTCGTAGCGCGGGTAACTCGGTAATGGTTATCTTTCTGATTAAATATATCTTTGGTTTGTTTAATTTCTTTAACGTCCCCCTCCGAAGAATTACCTGAGAGGGATTTCGTGTTATTAAATTGAGATTTAGTATCGTTCTTCCTTTCAAGTGTGGATGATTTATTTGCAGTATTAAAGTTAATTTCTAGTTGCTTTTCTCCTTTTGTTTTATTTTTTTGAGTGTCCGTTGGTTTTTTGTCTACTTTAGGAGTGGGTTGATAAATGTCTACCTTTTTCGGTACAGTCCAAACGAAATTTCCTCCATTATCGTAGTCCTCATACATTTCATTAGAATTAATTTCCTCAGTTGTTGAGTTTAATGGATTTTGAGTCGTTGGTAAATTCGTGGTGTTATTTATAGAATTTGTATAGTTTTTTGTAGATAAATCCGGAAATATGTTTGACCCCCGGCTATTTGAAGATGAGTTATCATATTTTGTGTGATTCTTTATGAAAAAGGTATTGTTTTTCTCCATCGGAATTGGCTGTCCAATATTACTGTTATTATTTTTATGATTATAGTTTGGTATTATAGTATCGCTTAATTGATAATAAGGAACAATTGTTTTATTTTGTTTTTTCGTTGCATTGACCTTACCATCTGTAACAGGCATATAGATTGGTAAATAGTAACTTCTTTTGTGTCTCTCATAATTTTTTTCTTTCATTTGGTCATTGTTTATTATTTGAATGTATTTATTGTTTAATATCGGCGTATTGTGGTAAATTTCATTTGGACTTATTAACTCATTTACAATGGAAAATTGTTTAGTTGAAATATCATAATTATCCTTAAAACCACTATTTAATTTATTAACACCATATCCTTTTGGCACTATCTGTTTATTGGAATCAATTCCAATTTCCTTATTGAAATCATTTTCCTGTTTATCCTCGTCAATATATACGTTTACTGGTTCGGAATCTTCGTTAACACCGTCAACATATTTGTGTTCATGTTTTTTATCAATATTCTTCACATAATTCACATTCACATCACGACTAATATCAATTTTGTTGATTCTGTCGTTGTTTACATAACGTTTCACTCTTATATCAAAGTCAGGGTTGTAAGCGGTGTTGATATTATAATTATTTGCCTTCGCGATAATATTTACTAACGCGGCAACCGTGTATAGCGGTAAAAACATTTTGCAGAGTGAATCATTTCGACTCTTGGCTTATTTAAATACAGGTTTCCGTGACGCACGATCCTACGTGTGTCGATGTATGCACCTATTCAGTTTTCCTTGTTTTATATTAGTTTTAGTAAGTAACGTCATGATTGTTATAAACAATTATTGAGAAAGCTTTCTTAATGAGGCAGTTAACACTATGATGATTAATCTATACTATGTCTAAATTTTATTCGTGAATGTGGTGTTTACCTATCTAAAATTGTACTTAGCTTTAAGTTTAATTTTATGTATATTTGTCAATTTGTGTAACAATTTCTGGTAAACCTTAAAATATAAATAAATAAAGCTAAAGAGTTTGTTTGAACGCGCTACTCTCAAGAACTACTGGTCCGATTTCAAAAGTTCTTTCGGTGTTAGATAGCCCATTTATCAAGGCAGGCTTTATATCATTAGTTAAGCTAAAATCAACAGGAGCGGAGCCCCGCAGGTGAAACCGTGAAGCGCAGCTAGTATAATATGGATGCCATGGTTTTGTACACAAAGTATTTGTGATAACAATTATGAAATGATTGTATAGTTGGTAACATATAAATATACACTTAAAAATTTAAAAGCTCCATATCCACTTGCAGGATTGTTTGATATTTTCCTCATTTCTAATTCCTAAAGATTCTTGGTGTGCTAGGATAAAGCGTGGCGAAGTTCAGTTAGAATGAATTAAAAACTTACTTTTGTAAACTATCGACGCGCTGCGTCCTCGCACGTTAATGTTTTGGAATTGACAGCTTTTTCTTTCCGATTAAATTTTAATTAATAGTTTATTGAAGGGCTATTTTAATATGCATCAGCATCAACCTTTATGTAAATAACGCAGATATTTAATTCGATATTTATTGGATATGAGTGTAAAATGGAGGTCGAAACTCGAGACAATATTTTTATATAATAATGTAGGGTTAATTATTGTTATAGAATATACATAAAGACCAGCAAAAGCATTTATACTATTACTAGCTATCCACCCGCAGCTTCGCCCGCACAGTCAAAGAAAAACCCGCATAGTTCCCGTTCCCGTGGGATTTCCGGGATAAAACCTATCCTATGTTCTTCTTCGGCCAAGCCATCTCTGTAAGCACTAAATTTGAAGTAAATCCATGAAGTACTTTTTACTAGATAGACTTTTTCCCGGAAATCCCACGGGAACGGGAACTATGCGGGTTTTTCTTTGAAAAGGCGGAAAGCTATAGTCATATTATATATGTCTGCGCTAACGTTCGAAATGAAAATCTAAATCATTCTTGAATCTAAATTGTTTTTCTTTTTTTTTAAATCTCTATTAAAAAAAAAGAAAAACAACTTTCTTTTTTTAAAATGACTTCTTTGGATAATCGTAGAATTATGCTTGATATAATTTTTGTCTCAAAATTATTTAATTACAAAATTGATTGTCCCCAAATACTGCAAAGACTCAACATAAGAGTGCCTTCTAGGTACCCACGTAAGGTTTTGCTACCACTTTGTCCTCCTCGTCGCAGAACTGTCTCAGGCCATAATTCTCCAGTTCCAAGGTTTTGCAAAACTAATAATAAGTAATCACTGTGAGCTTTTCGGCATTTTTTCGGATTCCCCCAGCAAACTCCGCAAAATACTTCAAGATTTTTTTTTAAACTTATGAATAAGATTAACTGTATTAAGTGTACTTATATGTATTTTTTTCTATTGTAATTAATTTTCTTTTCTTTATATGTACTTAATTAAAAACTGCTTTAATAACGTTTTTGCATGCTGTGTTTGCCTGTAAGTGTTTGTTACATTTATCATGTTTATATTTTGTGTTTTAAAATTTTTGTATGGAGTAAAATGTAAACAAACGTTGGTAAACCAATAAATAAATAAATAAATCTAACTGAATTTAAAATTGTTATTAAAACTTACTCCTCTTAAATAAGTTTAGAACCAAATATATGGCCAGAACAATTAATTATTGCATTAGGAACATAGAGATTTTGTTAGAGCTATTTCATAGAGATGACATTATTTTGTAGAGATGTTAGAGATAATTTTGTATTATTGATAGAGTAGGAGACTAGGAGAGCTATTGCTCTACTGAAAAAGGGTTTCACAACGATTATTAAATAAGGGAAGGAATTAAAAAGAATTGTTTCTGTTGATTAGTTGTTAAAACATAATACAAAAAAGAGCGTGTGTGCCGAGCACACGTGTCAGAAGTGAAACTACATTGACAAGATTCAAAGATACCAAAATAGTCGCCTTACTCCATGACTTGACGGCATTGCCATGACGAGACCTTAAAATTTTATTTTCAACGCGTCTAAAGAAGTTTCACTTAAAAAATATAGTGATTGGAATATCCTAATAATATTTTATATTTCAGAGCGAACATCCGTGACCTAATCCGAGGAAAAAGACTGTTTGGTTGTTTTTATCTTATTTGTAAATCATTTATTATATTGAATTAATAAACTATTATAAGTAAATGTGTTTTTATTTGTTCCCGACTATCTCTGGAGGTCCACTATGCTAAAATTTATTAATTTTTAAACTAACATATCAAGTATGTCCATAAATTTTAAATAATGAGCAAAAGCCCCTTAGCCCGTCCTTTAGAACAATATTTTCATAACGCACACATTTTGAAAAAAATTTAGGTTTTTCAAAAGTTAGGTTAGGTTTGGTTAGGTTTAGGGCATGCACCCGGGTTTACCCGGTTCCGAAAAACCCGGGTAAACCCGGGTTTTTTGAAGATCTTGAGAACCGGGTCTGAATAGCTTGAAACCCGGTTCTCCCGGTTCCGACCAAAATATTAAAATATAAAGTATTATTTATATTTTGCTGCAACGTCAGACTCACGTGCATCGCGAATTTTCGTGCCACGCCTCAAGCGTGGCTCTGATTGGTTGTCTAACCTTAGATGCTATAAGTTTCCTACGGATGTATTACCAAAAAAAATTAGGCTTCAAAAATGACAAAAAATAGGCTACTGAAATATTTTCATTCGATTTGTCGTGAATTTGAAATGCTATTTCATTACTTAATGATCTAAGGTTTCATAATATATTGATCCTGTCATGTTTTTGTTTTTGGTATCAAGCTGAAATTTATATCGAATACTCAAGTCTTCGGTCCCTTGATGCTGTAAAAAAGTCAAACTCACAAGCCAACGCATCAAAAGATACAGACGTAAATGCTGTAAATTTTCGAAAATTTCGACATTCGCATGGGACTCTAAACCTACAGGGTACTTCTCATGAACACAGAGCCTCTAAATTTGGTAAAAGTAACGTCTTATAACACAGATAAATAAAAAATTGCTAGAAACATATATTTTCAAAGTTACAACAATATAAAAAATAGCGCGAGTCCGACTCGCACTTGGCCGGTTTTTTGCTTTACAGTTTACAGTCATGGGCGTAGCTAGCCATGGGCTCAAGGTGGGGCAACAATAAAAAAATAATATGTAACTAGCAACTGTATGTACCCAAAGTCACATCCAGGTCTTCGAACCTCAAATGCCGGTGGCACGGCCGGCGGCTGCGCCGCCGGCATTTGCGAAGGCATTTGCGAAGGCATTTGCGAAGGCATTTGCGAAGGCATTTGCGAAGGCATTTGCGAAGGCATTTGTGAAGGCATTTGTGAAGGCATTTGCGAAGGCATTTGCGAAGGCATTTGCGAAGGCATTTGCGAAGGCATTTGCGAAGGCATTTGCGAAGGCATTTGCGAGGGCATTTGCGAAGGCATTTGCGAGGGCATTTGCGAGGGCATTTGCAAGGGCATTTGCGAAGGCATTTGCGTAGGCATTTGCGCCTGCGAACGCGCCTGCGAACGCGCCTGCGAACGCGCCTGCGAACGCGCCTGCGAACGCGCCAGCGAACGCGCATGCGAACGCGCCTGCGAACGCGCTTGCGAACGCGCCTGCGAACGCGCCTGCGAACGCGCCTGCGAACGCGCCTGCGAACGCGCCAGCGAACGCGCATGCGAACGCGCCTGCGAACGCGCTTGCGAACGCGCCTGCGAACGCGCCTGCGAACGCGCCTGCGAACGCGCCTGCGAACGCGCCAGCGAACGTGCCTGCGAACGCGCCTGCGAACGCGCCTGCGAACGCGCCTGCGAACGCGCCTGCGAACGCGCCTGCGAACGCGCCTGCGAACGCGCCTGCGAACGCGCCTGCGAACGCGCCTGCGAACGCGCCTGCGAACGCGCCTGCGAACGCGCCTGCGAACGCGCCTGCGAACGCGCCTGCGAACGCGCCTGCGAACGCGCCTGCGAACGCGCCTGCGAACGCGCTTGCGAACGCATTTGCGAACGCGCCTGCGAACGCGCCTGCGAACGCGCCTGCGAACGCGCCTGCGAACGCGCCTGCGAACGCGCCTGCGAACGCGCCTGCGAACGCGCCTGCGAACGCGCCTGCGAACGCGCCTGCGAACGCGCCTGCGAACGCGCCTGCGAACGCGCCTGCGAACGCGCCTGCGAACGCGCCTGCGAACGCGCCTGCGAACGCGCCTGCGAACGCGCCTGCGAACGCGCCTGCGAACGCGCCTGCGAACGCGCTTGCGAACGCGCTTGCGAACGCGCTTGCGAACGCGCTTGCGAACGCGCTTGCGAACGCGCTTGCGAACGCGCCTGCGAACGCGCATGCGAACGCTCTTGCGAACGCGCTTGCGAACGCGCTTGCGAACGCGCTTGCGAACGCGCTTGCGAACGCGCTTGCGAACGCGCTTGCGAACGCGCTTGCGAACGCGCTTGCGAACGCGCTTGCGAACGCATTTGCGATAGCATTTGCGATGGCATCTTCTTTACCTTGAAAACTTTTTTATAACACTCACTTTATTCTGTGTAATATTTTCTGAAAGTTTTTTTTTCTAAGGCCCATATTTTTTTGAGTTGTAACTCACGTGACACGTTCTTTAGAACGTGAAACTTAAAACAAAATTGAAATTGGATAAAATAGTGGGGTAACTAACTGTACTACACTCATTTTTCTTACAGCTTATGTAACATAGAAGCCTCAGCTATTTTCTTTTTTCGTGTGTAATTCGTTATTCGAATTATTCTTATTCAAAACACCTTATTGTTCACCTACCAGATCACGAAATAGATCCAAAATGTGTCCCTATCTTCAGCCGTTTGGTCGCTGGGCGTATGACAATTATTTGTTAATCAGTCATTGTAGAGGTAAATAATACTAATGTTTTGATCTCATTTTCTGTGTCGACTGTCGACTTTCGAGAATCGAGTGTGAATTTTCTTACGGATATTAAGCTTAGTAGTTAGTACCTGGATAATTCAATTTTTAGATTTAGTTAGGTACCTTCCAGGTCAAAGCCTGGATGGGGCAAGCGCCCCACCCTGCCCCACCGTGGCTACGCCCATGTTTACAGTTAATGAATAAGGTTTAAGTTTATAGGTGATATTATGATAACAAGGTACTTTTATAAGACTGATAAATAAAGAGAAGTATTGAAATTTTGTTTCTTTATTAATTTAATAAAATAAGGGTTCATACGCACTATGCGGGTAGCCGCATTGCGGGTAGCCGTTCGGCTGACCGCAGGATGCTGTTGCGAATGCGGCCAGCCGGACGGCTACCCGCAATGCGGCTACCCGCATAGTGCGGTTGAAGAACCGTTGCGATTTGCGGTCATGTCGATCCATTTCAAAGATGGAAATGGAAGAAGTTGCAGCTATTTACTACATTTACACACGTTACGTATAGAAGAAAAGCAAAGAAAGAAGTACTGGGTGCATCCTTATTTGCAAACACGAGATGAGAGCAAGCATTTTGCAACCACGTGCACACACTCACTCAATGGCGGGCAGCCGCAGACTGAACCGCACAGTGCGTATAGCAACCGTCCGGCTGGCCGTCACTCGGGCCGCAGCTCTCCGAGCAACCGGAGCGGTCTGCGGGTAGCCGCATCGCAGTGCGCATAGAAATGAATATTACGTACATAATTGTGCTTGCGGTCAGCCGGACGGCTACCCGCAACGCGGCTACCCGCATAGTGCGTATGAACCCGACACAAGCCGCGTAAAATAAAAGGCCCATCAGGTACTTTTACAGTAACTTTTGTTTAATTTCGTTTTTTTTCCGAGGTATTATAAAAGAACCGGGTAACCCGGTTCTACCCGGTTCTGAGCTCAATTTGGAACCGGGTTTCAGAAACTTGGAACCGGACTCGGTTCTGCATGCCCTAGTTAGGTTAGGTTAGTTCCCGCGTTCCCGTGGGATTTCCGGGAAAAGGTCTATCCTACGTGTTAATCCAAGTTACACTCTATATGTGTGCTAAATTTCATTGTAATCAGTTCAGTAGTATTTGCGTGAAACTCATGAAAGAGTAAAAAACATACACATACACATCCATCCTCATAAACTTTCGCATTTATAATATTAATAATAGGAAGTAAGATAATAATTTATTTCCTTAGTATCCAATGTAGAGAATAACCAAATTAGGTATCTGTTTGACCGCTTTGACGAGATAGAGTAGGAGAGCATTGGCTCTAACTAGTATATTAAATTAATGAAGGAGATAAAAATAATTATTTATGTTGATTAGTTGTTCAAATATATTAAAAATAATTAAACTACTTTGCATATAATGGTGTGGTGTGGGTGTGGTAAAGTTAAGCTGTTACCTTCTCCTTCTAATAGGTATTTACAATTCTTGTGTCGCGGTGTTTGTAGATAAAACAGTTAATCTCCTCCAAAATAACTTGACCGATTCTCATGATATTTTGTGTGCATACCGGTTTGGTCTAAGAATCGGAACATCTATTTTTCATACCTGTAAGTGATAAGAGTGGCAGAGCTATTCATATAATAATGAATTTTATTTTTCAGAGCGAGCGTGCGTGATTTAATCCGAGGCACAGTATGCGAAAAAGACTGATTGGTGGTTTTTATCATATTTGTAAATGTATAATTCTTATTTATATTTAATAAATAAACTATTATCAATTAATGTGTTTTTTTATATCTTCCCGACTATATCTGGAGGTTCTTCATTACTAAAAATTATTAATTTTTAAAATTGTAGTGTAGTTTAAATTCTTAAAATCACTTAACACAAATTCATTTCAACCTTTTGTTTCGGTGTGTCCGTAAATCTATACTAATAGTATAAAGCTGAAGAGTTTGTTTGTTTGTTTATTTGTTTGAACGCGCTAATCTCAGGAACTACTGGTCCGATTTGAAAAATTCTTTCGGTGTTAGATAGCCCATTTATCGAGAAAGGCTATAGGCTATATATATCATCACGCTACGACCAATAGGGGTGGAGCCACGGGGGTGAAACCGCGCGCAGCAGCTAGTATACTTACATATAAATCTCGTGTCACAATGTTTGTCCTAAACCACTTAACCGATTATTATATTCGCACACCATGTGCAGTTCGATCCAACTTGAGAGATAGGAGTTTAAATCTCAAATCGTTTTAGAAAAAGCGGGCGAACCCGCGGGCGGTAAGCTAGTTTTAAATATTGGGCAAGACCTTTTTTATAGTTAGTCTTTATAATTTAAGGTTTTGAGTAGGTATTTCCTACAAAACCTCTGTAAAGATGATACAACAATCGATACTTCTATTTCTTAAAACAAAATTTGTACGAGAAATGAATGAAATTATCATCAACTCTATCGATTTGAGGAATAATTTACTATTAATTTTTAATTTTTTTCAATTCCCGGGCATGTCAGTAATAAAGGTTAGGCTTATGTTTGATTAGGTTAGGTTAGGTTAGGTTTCTGAAAAGCTTAGGTTTGATTAGGTTAGGTTACAGAAGTAAATGTTAGGTCTCTAAAAAGGTTAGGTTAGGTTAGGTTACATCACTCTTCCTCTTTATCATAATATTAGTATACTTAGATAATTTATAAACACATCACACTCACAGTGCAAAAAACAACAATAATTATTAAAAGAAAACCATGTTTTCCGTGGTTGTATACAGTGTGGGAAATATCGAGCCTACATCGTAACATTATCAAATTGTAATACCTACTTATTTATTATATTAAATAAAGGAAACACTCTATTATTTTCAAAGAAATCGGAAATATAAAAGAAATAATCGCAATCGATACGCGGTCTTTCGTAGAGAATACATGTATGCAAAAAATTGAATTTTTTCATAGTTCTGTATACTATTTTATTAAATACCTAACCTAACTTTGTATTTATTCTTTGACAGAAACCTAACTTGACCTAACGTGAAAGTGTAGCTCATAACTAGTAAATAGACGCCAAAAATATGCAAAAACATGCGTAAAAATGTGTGCACATTAAGTATACACAATTTTAGAAATAAATTAAAAACAGATTTCATTGTGAAATAGGGTAAACTTGCATAATTCGTACCTGCGCTTAAATCGTACCTCGTCTATATCTCGGCTTGGGTAATAGTTACCAGCGCCTCTGGTGGCATAAAATGTCAATAATAGTCGGCCATATTGCCATGTGACAAATAAATACCTGTTACGTTGCTCCCGACTAAAATATTTATCAAGTAAGTTTTTTCTTACTTTTTGAGTAATTTTTTCGCACACTTCACAAGAACTGTCTTCCAAGTATACCGTCCATAAGTTGTTTAACTGTTTATTTTGTATTTATGCGTATATTTGTGAATATATTTCACATAGTAAAGCCGGCTTGTTCGTTGACAGTTTTTTTTGCGGCAATTTTGAAATTCTTTTGATACTTGTGCCTATTTCGTACTCGCAGCAACTTCTTAAAACGTACCTGTACGAACGAACGAAAACACCTCAAAAAGGAAACAAGAAAAAGAAACAAGAACAAGATGAAAATGACAGTTGGTATTGCAAAATATGTCAAGAAGACGTTAAAGAAAACATGATTAAATGCGGTAATTGTGAAGTATGGGTACCTACCCATACTTCACAATTACCTACATGAGCTATGTGCAGGGACAACTAAAAAAACAAAATGTTATTACTGCGATGACTGTCAGGATTTGGCAAAGACCATCCGCTGTATTAATAAGAATTAATCTAGGTACATTAAAATTAAGAAAAAGAGGAGAAGATTATTAAGATTGTGATTTTTAAGACTGTAAACCAATGATAGGATCTCAAAATACGATTTAAGAATATACTAGTACGATTTAAGATGAATGGTCTTAAATCGTACTTTTTTTAAGTTTTTGAAAATTGTTTATTTCTCAGAAGTTTATAAGATATATGTTATTTTTTGTTGAAATACTAATAGAACATTAGTGAAATTATAATTACTTAATATAAATAACTGTATATCATTGTTCATTTCCAAAATTTTTGAGGTTCTCCTTAAGTGGTACGAATTAGGCAAGTTTCCCCTACATTTGTGTTAGGTAATTAAATTTAAACAGCTCTACAATTAAAAATTAATAAATTTTAGCAATAAAGAAACTCCAGAGATTGTCGGGAACAAATAAAAACACATTTTTTGGTAATAGTTTATTTATTCAATATATTATATACAATAATTATACAAAAAAAAAAATATTATTACAAAATATGATAAAAACAACCAATCAGTCTTTTTCGCATACTGTGCCTCGGATTAAGTCACGGACGTTCGCTCTGAAAAAAAATATAACCTTACCTAATAAAATAATATAACCTAACCTAACCTAAACTTAACTAACCTAACCTAACCTAGTTATAATATATAAACCTAACCTAACCTAACAACTTTTGAAAAACCTAAATTTTCACAATATTTTTTTCAAAATGTGTGCATCATGATATTATTATTCTAAAGCTTCCTTTGCTTGTGAGGAGCTTTTGCTCATTATTTAAAATTTATGGACATACTTGGTATGTTAGTTTAAAAATTAATAAATTTTAGCAATAAAGAACCTCCTAACCTAACCTAACCTAACCTAACCTAACCTAGGTAATCAAACCTAAGCTTTTCAGAAACCTAACCTAACTTATCAAAAACCTAACATTTACAGACACCTAACCTAACCTAATCAAACATAAGCCTAACCTTTTATTAGGTACTGACATGCCCGGGAATTGAAAAAAAAAATTAAAATTTAAAATTAATAGTAAATTATTCCTGAAATCGATAGAGTTGATGATAATTTCATTCATTTCTCGTACAAATTTTGTTTTAAGAAAAAGAAACATCGATTGTTGTATCATCTTTACAGAGGTTTTGTAGGAAATACGCAAAACTTTAAATTATAAAAACTAACTATAAACAGGGCCGTCTTAGACTATGCCGGGGCCTTTGGGCACACAAGAATTGGGGGCCCTTTGAAACCAAACTAGTTATACAAATTTTTTCCCATAAATATATGTGTTTTTGCCCTAAATTGAAACTTATAGAAGTAACTAATAAGAAATGAGAAAATTTCTATGTAAAATTTTTGCTCCATTTTTTATACCTACATTTTACAAAAAAGTTACTTCTGACCAATTTTGTATTAGGTTGTCAAAAGATGAAACTTTTTTCCTTATTTTTTGCTGCTGCTGTAATGGCGCTCCAAAGTTGACTTAAATTAAATTTAATTAAGAAATATTTTAAGAATTACTTTTTCAAATTACCTTTCTCTTTTTCAAATTTATCTTTTTAATATTAGCATCTGGATTTTTTGAAGTGAAGTGAAACTTCTTTATCAGGGTTGGAAAAAAATTTAGTGTAACATTTTTTCGTTACGCGCCATTTTTTTCTTATCCCTACCACGCGTGATTCGATGTCTTCGACGACGTTTCTGTAAAGTTGCATATAGGTATATAATTTTTGGAAAAATAAGATTATAAAGAAGTTTCACTTCTTACGTGTGTACACAAGTACACGCACACATTATTCTTTCGGAGCCGTTTCTTATTAAAATGGTAGGAAGCTATCTTAGGAAAATAATGTATTGATTCTTTTGTATAGATAATTTTATGATCTACAAGTACTAGTTCGCGTTCGCGTTCGCGTTCGAATTCGAATTGGTGTTGGAGTTTGAGTTTGTGTTCGCGTTCGCTTTCGCGCTCGCGTTCGCGTTCGCGTTCGCGCTCGCGTTCGCGCTCGCGTTCACGTTCGCTTTCGCGTTCGCGTTCGCGTTCGCGCTCGCGTTCGCGCTCGCGTTCACGTTCGCTTTCGCGCTCGCGTTCGCGTTCGCGCTCGCGCTCGTGTTCGCGCTCGCTTTCGCGCTCGCTTTCGCGTTCGCGTTCGCGTTCGCGCTCGCTTTCGCGTTCGCGCTCGCGCTCGCGTGCGCGCTCGCGTTCGCGTTCGCGCTCGCGTTCGCGTTCGCTTTCGCGCTCGCGTTCGCGCTCGCGTTCGCGTTCGCGTTCGCGCTCGCGTTCGCGTTCGCTTTCGCGCTCGCGCTTGCGTGCGCGCTCGCGTTCACGTTCGCTTTCGCGTTCGCGTTCGCGCTCGCGTTCACGTTCGCTTTCGCGCTCGCGTTCGCGTTCGCGTTCGCTTTCGCGCTCGCGTTCGCGCTCGCGTTCGCGTTCGCGTTCGCGTTCGCGTTCGCGTTCGCGTTCGCGTTCGCTTTCGCGTTCGCGTTCGCGTTCGCTTTCGCGTTCGCGTTCGCGTTCGCTTTCGCGTTCGCGCTCTCGTTAGCGTTAGCGTTAGCGTTCGCGTTCGCGTTCGCGTTCGCATTCGCGTTCGAGTTCGTGTTCGCGTTCGCGTTCGCGTTCGCTTTCGCGCTCGCGTTCGCGCTCGCGTTCGCGTTCGCGTTCGCGCTCGCGTTCGCGTTCGCTTTCGCGCTCGCGCTTGCGTGCGCGCTCGCGTTCACGTTCGCTTTCGCGTTCGCGTTCGCGCTCGCGTTCACGTTCGCTTTCGCGCTCGCGTTCGCGTTCGCGTTCGCTTTCGCGCTCGCGTTCGCGCTCGCGTTCGCGTTCGCGTTCGCGTTCGCGTCGCGTTCGCGTTCGCGTTCGCTTTCGCGTTCGCGTTCGCGTTCGCGTCGCGTTCGCGTTCGCGTTCGCTTTCGCGTTCGCGTTCGCGTTCGCTTTCGCGTTCGCGTTCGCGTTCGCTTTCGCGTTCGCGCTCTCGTTAGCGTTAGCGTTAGCGTTCGCGTTCGCGTTCGCGTTCGCATTCGCGTTCGAGTTCGTGTTCGCGTTCGCGTTCGTGTTCGTATTTTAGTTTTACCTAATTTCAGTGTAATGAAAGAAGGCTTCGTCGAAGGTCGAAATGATTTAATTTACGTTATATTATTATAAGTGAAACATCTTTAGGCGCGTTTAGAGTAAAATTTCAAGATCGCGTCATGGCAATACCGTCACGTCATGGAGTAAGGCGACCACGGCGACGATTCTTCTACAACGATCTTTGCATCTTGGTAATAGTGTGTGTACAAATTCACGCTGGATGTTTAGAAAATCATGTAATTTTTTAAACAGAAAACGTGTTTAAAAAATTGCAGATAATATTTGCACAGGGCAATGTGCGCTGACATTCAAAACATACAAGAAAATATAGAAAATAATACTAAACAAACCATACAGAGAAACTGCAAGAAAAAAAAATCGTATATAAAAAGTATTATATTCTTGAAGTAAATCAAATTTGCAGAGTAATTTTCTGTCCAAAAAGTAATGATATCCCACCAAAAACATTAATGTAAAAACTGAACTCGGCTCCAATTTTTACATTTATGTTTTTGGTAATAGCGGATTCTATTCTCTAGCGTTTCTGCCACTTGTCTAGAGGCCCAGATTAAAGTTTTGTCACAACGCCCATATTAAAAGCTATTCTGTAAACTTAGACTTGTTATTAATTTTCATAATTCCGAAAATAATTCAAGTAAATGTCTGATAAGTTGATTATAATGGTGTTCGAATCACTCGAATTATTCCTATACATAGATGTTTTGATTCGAATAAATCTGAAAATGATCTGACATTCTGGCAACGAGAAAAGTGCCAGAACGCTAGTGCTTTTAATAAAATATTTTGAGATATATGTGAGAAAATTTGTCTCCAAAAATCTCCTCCAGGGGGTCCCCCAGACGATGGGGGGCCCTGGGCACTGGCCCCCTGTGCCCCTGGTACAGACGGCAATGACTATAAAATAGTCTTGCCCAATATTTAAAATTTACGGACATACCGAAACAAAAAGTTTAAATGAATTTGTGTTAAGTGATTTCAAGAATTTAAACTACACTACAATTATTAAAAATTAATAATTTTTAGTAATGAAGAACCTCCAGATATAGTCGGGAAGAAATAAAAAACACATTAATTGATAATAGTTTATTAATTATTCAATATAAAATATAATAATTATACATTTACAAATATGATAAAAAAAAAACACCAATCAGTCTTTTTCGCATACTGTGCCTCGGATTAAATCACGCATGCTCGCTCTGAAACATAAAATTCATTATTAAGTATAAGAATAGTGGTTAGGGAGCCAGGTGCAAATTTGGTTAATTATTTCCTCTCAAGAGATAATTCGTCAGACGCATCAGAGTAAAGTATTATAAAGTCTCGTGAACGTCAGCTGGCGCTAGGTTGGGGGGGTGAGCGGTTGTAGCCTCCCACGCACGTAGTAAAAAAAATACATTCATTCATTTCCTCTCAGCTAAAAATTTGTCAAATTGTAGCTAACCCAATATCTCAACGAAAAAAAATAATCGGCTGGTGGTCAACATGGCTCAACATGGTGTATTATACGTCAGCTGGTGTCTCGAACATGAAAAAAATAAAATTATTTTCCGTGATTTCCTCTCAAACAAAAATTTACCTGATGATAGCTTATATGTAACTGTGGATATATATATAGGTCAGCTGGCTGTATGTTGGTGGAAAAACCATCAGCTGGTACTTTGAAAAATACGACATAGGAGTTAGACAGAAGCATCTATTGCCAATTTATATGCATCAACTGACTAGGTTTTCCTCGAATTATTGCTAGCTGATTTTTTTATTTATCGCATCAGTATATTAACAATCAGCTCACAAATTTTCATCTGAGATGAAATGACGTATCTTTAATTATTATCGTTATTTTTAAAAATTCAAGCAACACACGCTAGCATAATATAGACAGTAATAAGGTACTTGGTGGTGGTTAGTTGTGCGCATGATCGGGGTACTACGTACATTCAGCCACATCGGTAAACATGTTTTTACAAATATTATAAACTGCATTTAAAAATAACTATCATATCATCAAATTCACATAACTACCTAAAAGTGTAACAAATATGAAATAACCCACTAAAAACATTAGTTAACTATAATTATTAAAAAAATAAGAGTATAATATATAATTAATAAAGTTATTACTTATCTTTTACGGGGACTTATGTTGATAGAATTCCACGTATCTCGATGATTTTGTTAATGTCTCATTATATTCGAGACACCAGCTGACGTAATATAATACACCATGCTGTAACCAGCTGATTATTATTTTTCGTTGAGATATTGGGTTAGCTACAATTTGACAAATTTTTAGCTCAGAGGAAATGAATGAATATACTTTTTTTTCTTAAGTGCGTGGGAGGCTACAACCGCTCACCCCCCCCCCCCCAACCGAGCTCCAGCTGACGTTCACGAGGCTTCATAATACTATACTTTGATGCATTTTACTAATTACGGCTTGAGAGGAACTTGGTCATAAAATCTGCTTCTGGCTCCCGGACCATAGCTAGCAAACGTTGTTCTGCCACTCTTATCACTTACAGGTACGAAAAATAGATGTTCCGATTCTTAGACCAAACCGATATGCACACAAAATATCATGAGAATCGGTCAAGTTATTTTGGAGGAGAGAATTGTAAATACCTACCTATTAGAAGGAGAAGGTAACAGCTTAACTTTACCACACCCACACCACACCATTATATGCAAAGTAGTTTATTATTTTAATATATTTGAACAACTAATCAACATAAATAATTATTTTTATCTCCTTCATTATTTTAATATACTAGTTAGAGCCAATGCTCTCCTACTCTATCTCGTCAAGCAGATGCCTAATTAACCGACTTCAAAAAAAAGGAGGAGGTTATCAATTCGACTGTATTTTTTTTTTGTATATTTGTTACGCGATTACTCCGGCAATTATAAACCGATTTGAATAATTCTTTTTTTATTTGGTAGGTCATACGTCAGAGGTGGTCCCATTGTCACCAGGTCAGGATCTGATGATGGGATCCTGGGGAAATCGAGGGAATCCCTCAAATTTTGTTGGCATATACACTGTTTATCAGAAATTATCTAAATATAATATGTAGATTTTTGCATCAAATGTTCACCATCTGATGTTGCTGAGCTGATGATGAATGGTAGGGGTATGGGATCTCTGTAACAAAATTGTGTAATACCATCGAATTTGAATGTGATTCTACTTTGTAGTTTAAATTTGTACATAATATAGGTATAGTATTGAAGACGGTTTTTTTTTTTCAAAAAATTTACTTCATATTATTTGGTATTCTCTACATTGGATACTGATTCTGATGGCAATTTTTTGAGATATTAATAATGAAAAAAAAAAAACTTTCCGCGCTAACTTCCTTCCGGTCAATAAGTACGTGAATATAATACAAACTATGAGAAAAAAAAATCATTTTCGATGAATAAATAAAGTAATCCTGATTAGAATTTAAATTTTAATATATCTTTAGTCTTTACCCCAGCCACACGACTCGACGAGTGGTATGGGACACAGAGCAAGTAATATAGGTAGTATGGGAAGTGACGAGGAAAGTAGGCAGGGACGTAGTGTGGTCACGTTACCTACTCGTCGTGCTCATCGTCCTGCTCACTGCTCCCTATTTTGTCGGCTTTTGCACGCGAGTCAAAGGACCGGCAATACGAGTGCGAACTGAAGAGCGTCGCGAATCGCGATTAATCGCGCGAGTACGGTAGGCGTCACGTAAAAAGAACGCTGGATGAAAGTGATGGGGTGTGTTTGCGCATGGATCGAGTTTTGCACGTAAGCTATGTGCCGATTATTTTATTTTTGAACTAGGCTCGCGAATCGTGGCTTCGCAACTAAGTAACTACCTATTTGTTATTCTTATACCACCTCATAACACCAAAAAGACCGATAAATCGCCAATGCGCAGCTTACCGTCAGCGTTCTTTTTACTTGTAGTCTGTAGAGCAGTGTGTGGCCAGACGGCAATATTGAGGCGAGCGGCAGCGCGATGAGCAGGACGAGTAGCATAGTGTGGCTGGGGTATAAATGTCGGTTCTAAAACTGTTTATATGTGTAAATATAAATAAACATGATTGATTTGAGATATTTTCCTCATATGACGCGTGAAGCCATGATGCTGAAGTTAGTGGTTAAGTGTAGATAGGTAGCAAGCGCTTTTAATTAGCATTATATGTAAACAATGCGTAAGTATAATAATGACGAATTAATATATGTATTTACATTATGTAAATAACAAATTATTATTTTTTATTCAAATAAATTAATATTTAAAAATTGTATTTTCTTTTGATTGATTTTACGCGAGAATTAAACGAAAATTAAAATATTTTAAACGCTATATGTTTAATTTATTAATTATTGTTCTCGGGTTACGAACACTTTTCAAACGAGAAACACTTTTCTGGGGCCGTATTATGACCTCTTATTTCCAGACAGTTTACGCCTTGAATTGAAGTGACTGGCAAATTCATATCATGAACGCAATAACTAGCCATGGTCAATTATTACCTATAGTACGTACCTACATACCTATAATATGAGTTTTATAGTGTCTTATTTAGATTTCTATGTTTACCAGTCACTAGTCAGTTCAATTCACAGCGTAAACTGTCTGGAAAATATATCGAAATACCACGCGACACAGCTAGTATTCAATAATCAATATTCGATGAGCTAAACGAGGCAGACATCACAAGAGTGATTCAAGAGGAAGGTTTTAGTAAGTATACCTACCTATATTAAGCCTATAATTTATTAGTGTTTAGACAAAGCGGGCGAAGCCGCGTGCGGTAAGCTAGTACTTTATAAACAAGAAGTTTTTAAAGATAAGAATTATCCCGCCTCGTCATCTTTGTTTTTCTAATCTTTTAAATTTTTTCATGATTCCCTAATGAATCCCCATTTTATGTTGTTGTTTGTTGAAGTTTGTTGAAGTTGCTTTGGTGCAAATGTAATAAAGATGAAGATACTAATTAAAATAGCTATGTGATATGCTATTAATATATCTTCGGCATTGAACAATGTTGATATTTAGTGTTAAATCCTATCATAAAGTATATTATGACGTCTGCATGTCTAATGTTAGAAAACTAACGAACAACACACGACAAAAAAGTGGTAAACATTCTTCAGACTTCAAAATGAATAAATCGGGATGTATAATAATATGCCTTATCGTACTGGCTATCACTGAGCAAGTAATAATGCAATCGTACTTGAGCCCTTTTATTTATTCGGTTAGAGAAAAGCCCGCCTAGATTTTTTTCGTCATTTCAATTTCAAACTTTTTTTTTCTTCATGGCAAGAATATTAATAATTGCCATATTGGCACATTGCCATATTGGCACATGACACATTGGCAAGAATATTAATAATTTGCCAGTGTCAAGTATAGAACCTCGTTTTACGGCAATCCACGGCAAACTTCCTGGATAAATTTTACAGTAGAAACATGCCAACCAATGCAAATTTAGCACCTCATCAATGGAATTTTGGGTCGAAAATGACCTTAATCGATAGGTCTCCGTTAGGTCCTTTAAGGTCCTACATTTTTTTGTTAGGTCCCTTTTAGTTTTTTTATAAATAATTTTTTAAATTGTTGGTATAAAAAAATTACACTTAGCAGATCATCCATAGCAAAATTGGCGAATTTTATCAAAATCGTATTCTTTATCATTAGGTCCGTAATAAGTACTAAGTGTACTTGGTACTTGACACTTGGTACTTAGTACAAGCCAAACCACACGTGACACCTCAAGTGACATTCGACACACGTGACACAACACGTGACCTTCGACACACGTGACACAACAAGTGACATTCGACACACGCGACGTTCATGTCCAAGTCCATGGACTTGGTACATAGTGGTAAGTACTTGGTACATAGTGGTAAGTACTTGGTACATAGTGGTAAGTACTTGGTACATAGTGGTAAGTACTTGGTGAATAGTGGTAAGTACTTGGTAGATATTGGTAAGTACTTGGTACATAGTGGTAAGTACTTGGTACGTAATGGTAAGTACTTGGTACGTAATGGTAAGTACTTGGTACGTAATGGTAAGTACTTGGCACGTAGTGGTAAGTACTTGGTACGTAATGGTAAGTACTTGGTACGTAATGGAAAGTACTTGGTACGTAATGGTAAGTACTTGGTACGTAATGGTAAGTACTTGGTACGTAGTGGTAAGTACTTGGTACGTAATGGTAAGTACTTGGTACGTAGTGGTAAGTACTTGGTACGTAATGGTAAGTACTTGGTACGTAGTGGTAAGTACTTGGTACGTAATGGTAAGTACTTGGTACGTAGTGGTAAGTACTTGGTACGTAATGGTAAGTACTTGGTACGTAGTGGTAAGTACTTGGTACGTAATGGTAAGTACTTGGTACGTAATGGTAAGTACTTGGTACGTAGTAGTAAGTACTTGGTACGTAATGGTAAGTACTTGGTACGTAATGGTAAGTACTTGGTACGTAATGGTAAGTACTTAGTACGTAATGGTAAGTACTTGGCACGTAGTGGTAAGTACTTGGTACGTAATGGTAAGTACTTGGTACGTAGTGGTAAGTACTTGGTACGTAATGGTAAGTACTTGGTACGTAATGGTAAGTACTTAGTACGTAATGGTAAGTACTTGGCACGTAGTGGTAAGTACTTGGTACGTAATGGTAAGTACTTGGTACGTAATGGAAAGTACTTGGTACGTAATGGTAAGTACTTGGTACGTAATGGTAAGTACTTGGTACGTAGTGGTAAGTACTTGGTACGTAATGGTAAGTACTTGGTACGTAGTGGTAAGTACTTGGTACGTAATGGTAAGTACTTGGTACGTAGTGGTAAGTACTTGGTACGTAATGGTAAGTACTTGGTACGTAATGGTAAGTACTTGGTACGTAGTGGTAAGTACTTGGTACGTAATGGTAAGTACTTGGTACGTAGTGGTAAGTACTTGGTACGTAGTGGTAAGTACTTGGTACGTAATGGTAAGTACTTGGTACGTAGTGGTAAGTACTTGGTACGTAATGGTAAGTACTTGGTACGTAATGGTAAGTACTTGGTACGTAGTGGTAAGTACTTGGTACGTAATGGTAAGTACTTGGTACGTAGTGGTAAGTACTTGGTACGTAATGGTAAGTACTTGGTACGTAGTGGTAAGTATTTGGTACGTAATGGTAAGTACTTGGTACGTAATGGTAAGTACTTGGTACGTAGTAGTAAGTACTTGGTACGTAATGGTAAGTACTTGGTACGTAATGGTAAGTACTTGGTACGTAATGGTAAGTACTTAGTACGTAATGGTAAGTACTTGGCACGTAGTGGTAAGTACTTGGTACGTAATGGTAAGTACTTGGTACGTAATGGAAAGTACTTGGTACGTAATGGTAAGTACTTGGTACGTAATGGTAAGTACTTGGTACGTAGTGGTAAGTACTTGGTACGTAATGGTAACTTGGTACATAGTGGTAAGTACTTGGTACATGGTAGTAAGTACTTGGTACATAGTGGTTAGTACTTGGTACATAGTGGTTAGTACTTGGTACATAGTGGTAAGTACTTGGTACATGGTACTAACTCCGGGTCCATCATTGAAATTGTAAAATTAATATTTTATTATTAATTATAAAATAATTAAAACCATGCGCACATCTATACTAATATTATAAAGTTGAAGAGTTTGTTTGTTTGTTTGAACTGCTACTGCGTTAGATAGCTCATTTATCGAAGAATGCTATAAGGCTATATATCATCACGCTAAGACTAACAGGAGCGGAACAATACGGGTGAAACCGCGGAGCACAGCTAGTTTTAAATAAATTTGTGTTTCAGACGCTTGTTTCATCTTTCGGTGTCAAGTTGCTATCGTTTGCATTTTCTGTGTTTCATCTGTAAGCTTCTGAGTCGGTAATGTCGTATTATACGAACGCGGAGTATTACAATATAATAATGAGTGTGGGTGCAGACTGCAGAGGATGGTATCTTGATGGTACCTAATCTCGCAAGAGGGAGAAAGACACTTTGAACACTTTCTTTAAATTTAAATTTAACAAGCCAACGTATTTTTGTTCGTTTCGGTGATATTATTTTGGTAAAACTATGGTATGACAATTCAAAAGTGCTTCTAGAAGAAGTATAATTGAATGAATAAATGTTTGAGTATCGGTGCTTTAATGTGTTGAGAAGTTAAGTGTGTGCTACTGCAGGTTGTATGCTGAAATTTCTACTAGTTGGTAAGTAGGTATATATATACCTTATTTCAATATCATTGTACAAAAATAATTGATACGCATGAACAAGTAAACACTATATTATGCTCCATTAGGTACACACCTTTATTACATACACATTATATGACACCCTGTATTTATAATATATACATTTATCTGTCTGTATTATGCATAGATATATTGACACTAACACTAATTTTAATTCTGGATTGAAATGTAAATTTTTAATAAATAAGCACTCAGAACAATTGAGTCGATACATATCAAACTCCGGTAAGTCCATTCTAACAGATATGTGGGAATCGAGGTATTTTTAATAACTTAAAAAAACAATATGTTTGGACCTTTATAATTTATGACGGATATAATATAATACATTAGAATTATTTTTACGAAGAAAAAGAAATGAATTACTTGATGATTATGCCACAAAATTAGATTTAAATCTGGACATACAGGCGTTTGATATACAACAGCAAAACTTACCGGGTTTTGAAAAACATCGTCTTGGACTTACAGGAATTTGAAAAATCTCTAATGGACTTACAGGGATTTGATAGAACTAAGTTTTGGGACGTACTGAGGTGGTGGAAATGGGTAGATAGTTCGTCGCGTTGTAAGTATTGGACATTAAAATAAAATATGTAAATTAAAAGATACAAATTATTCTTATTATTAACCTTTATCATCCCACTACTGGGCAAAGAGAGGGGTCAAAAAATCAAAACGGTTGAAAAAATCTCAGTACGGCCCTGGTCTTCATGGCTGGGAATAACTACGGTGCGCGTGCTGTGCGTCTAGTTTCATTTATCTTTTAGCTGTTTTCTGAGCCTTGTCAGTTTTAGCTTTTAGTATTGCTTTTTCCTTGCTTTATCTAGAACCACCACCTCTAAAGTAAAACTGTTTTCTTCCATCATTTATCAATTAAAACGATTTATAAGCATTGGTCACACGTGTTAGCTTCAACAAAATTGAGAGAAATGGCAGCCATTTTACTGCCATACTGAGCTGTGATTGGTCGAAATGGACTTACCTGAGTTTGATAAACCACTGTCGACGGACATACCGGAGTTTGAAAAAAAACATTTACTTTAAACCTTATTTTAATAGAGATACGATTGACTTACCTAACTTTGAAAAGTACAGACTGGTTTAGTTTTACAATTCAAAATTGGCGCCATTGTTATCTCAATTTTGGCGGGGAGTGGACTTACCGGAGTTTGATATGTATCGACTCAATTGATTTATTGATTTAATAAATGAAACGATACCAATTTAAATTTTGCACTGTTTATGTATGATGTGCGCATGCCTTAAGGCGCATGCGCAGGTTTTGATTGTTTTTAATTAATAAAAAAATGTTGTGTGGTTTTATGAAACCACGGTAAAAGTGAAACTGTTCGAACGCTTCCGAACACTGCTTTGTGTAGCGCATGTCGCGTGCCGAGTAGGTATACCTACTCGGCAGCCGCGATACACGCGACATGCGCTACACAGACCAAAAAGTTTGAGACGATGTAATAAAAGTTTCACTTTAATAAAATAAATAATTTAACATTTTCAATGATGGACCTATACGGACCTAACGAGAATACGATTTTGATAAAATTCGCCAATTTTGCTCTGGATGATGTGCTCAAGTATACTTTTTTTACCAAAATTAAAAAAAAAAATATTATAAAAAAACTAAAGGGGACCTTACAAAGAGATTATAGGATCTTAAAGGACCTAACAGAGACCTATCGATTAAGGTCATTTTCGATCCAAAATTCCATTGATAGGGTGCTAAATTTGCATTGGTAACATGCCAGCCAGCCACTCAAGTATATATTTCCATCAAGGTGATATAAGTTTCTTGATTTCCATGGGCCTAATCACAGGGCCTAATGAACCCTCTTGGTGTTAATAACAGACAAAATAATTAGAATTTTTTGCTATGACAAATATTTTATAATCTGTACTTTCAGGTTTCAACTGTCTGTGATGAGTGAACCGAAACGTCATTTCCATTTCGAATTTTCGAATTGACAAACAAATCAATGTTTGTATTCCAAAATCCAAGCTTTTAGCTTTACAAAAAATTTAATTATAAGGCTTGTAAATATGAAGAAAGTGGTAATTTAAACAGAAGCAATCTCACTGTGTGATTCTAACAATAAAATACGTATCAAACTATCAGAAAACTTGTTTGAAAACATAACCTCAAAATGTCGGATGATGATGATGTGATTGTTATTAAAAAGCCAAAAACAGTGCACTATGGATCACTGGAGGAGCAAGAAAAAGCGCGGCTGGCTGCTCTGGCAGCCGCTGCTAAGGAAGGCTTCGAAGATGACGATGGAAAAGAAATGGGAGACATACAGATATCCAATGGTAAGTACAACAGCACTACAACTAAATATTCGATTTATTCGACTTCTTTAGAGTAGAAGAAGGGTTCTCATATGTTTATGATATACAGATAGACTTAAAACATACGTTTTTAACTCACTTTGCCAAGAATAGAACTTATTATTACCCGTTTCAATACTGA
The DNA here is from genome assembly GCF_905220415.1 of Colias croceus. NCBI lineage: Eukaryota > Metazoa > Arthropoda > Insecta > Lepidoptera > Pieridae > Colias > Colias croceus. The sequence continues at coordinate 1,877,580 of NC_059559.1, read as the reverse complement.
TGTAGAATGACTATGAATTTACGATCTTTTCAACTTCTGAACAGTCAAAAATGGGTTTAAATTTGTGAATTTTCTATAGATAGACTTTTAACATACGTTTTTAACCCACTATGCCAAGAATAGAACTAAGTATTACCTGTTTCACTATTTAATGCTACTTCAATGTTTTTTCAATTACTATACTTAACCAACAATTTACTTACCTTATTTACTGTATGAATGAAACTGCATGCTTAACCCACTGACCACCGAGTGGCCCAATGAGACCACGACAATAGATTTTCTATTGTGTCCGTGATTCCGGGGGCTGAGGGATTATTGCTTATATACAACCTTAAAATTAATGATTGATCTTTATACCTATAAACACAACCACACACACACAAAATTTTACACACGTTATAATGCTGGCACTATGTCTTAAGGAATGGAAAGCGTCGATCGACTATAGCACAGGTCTAGTACCTAGTCTATTCAACCGCCATGTCTTTTTATTGTGTAACTATTTATAATATGTGTATAAATAAACGTATTTTCATTTTTCATTTTCATCTCTGATATGGTGTTAGTAAACTACATAGGATAGCAAAAATTCAAATTAATTTTGTATCGTACCAAAATTTGTACCTTAATTATACATTGGCAATATTATAAAAAAAAAAACTAAATTAACATTTTTTTTTCAGAATACATGGAACTCGACGAAGAAATGTCGAGGGACAAAAAAGCTCTCCTTGAAGAGTTTGAGAGGAGACGGAAAGCTAGGCAACTGAACGTTTCTACTGATGATGATGAGGTATGTATGATAAATTAATAACTTTTTCATTTATTTAACCTTAACGGTCTTACTAATAAAATGTTACCCATTCGCTATGCAATGGATTAGTTATTGCAATAACCTGTCTTGTTTTTATGATTGACTTTTCATGTGAGCGAGAGCAGGACACAGCTATGGTAGAAAATTGTTGAAATTTATTCATTGTTTAACTTTTAATTAGTAAGGCCGTTAGCCTGTAAGTGTTGTATATGCCACTGAGATTGTAAATACCTTTAGTAGATTATAATCTACCCATAAGGTTTTTCCCATGGGATTTCTGGGATAAAACGTATCCTATGTTCTTTCTCAGGTCTCAAGCTAGCTCGGTACCAAATTTGATATAAATCCATGCAGCACTTTTTGAGTTTATCCCGGACATACATACAGACAAACTTTCTTCTTAATTCTTCAAAAACTATATTTTTGTCTTTGATATTATTTGTAGATCATACTCCAGGTATTCTTTTAAAAAATATTCAATGTACAGTTTTGACTTTTATCATATGTTTTTAGTAGCTTTTTGCTTGCAACTCAAAGTAAAATGTTGAACAAATTTTAATACAGAGCTTCTCAGACATTATTTTATTTATCACTACAAAGTATAAAACAAAGTCGCTTTCTCTGTCCCTCTGTCCCTTTGTATGCTTAAATCTTTAAAACTACGCAACGGATTTTGATGCGGTTTTTTTAATAGACAGAGTGATTCAAGAGGAAGGTTTTAGTGCGAAGCCGCGGGCGGTAAGCTAGTTTAACACTAAATATAAAACAACTGTTTCATTCTTTATATAGTATGTAAATTGAAGGTAGTTCAATTATTGGGATCAAAGTAAAATGTTGAACAAATTTTAAGAAAGCGCCGCTCAGACATTATTTTACAACTGTTTCATTCTATAAATCCATACTAATATTATAAATGCGAAAGTAACTCTGTCTATCTGTCTGTTACTCAATCACGCCTATACTACTGAACCAATTTTCATGAAATTTGGTATGCAGATATTTTGATACTCGAGAAAGGACATAGGCTACTTTTTATCCCGGGAAAATGACGCAATTCCGGAAATCCCACGGGAACTAGAACAATGCGGGTTTTTCTTTGACTACGCGGGCGAAGCCGCGGGCGGTAACCTAGTAGTATATGAATTGAAGTATATATATAAGGGAATTATTGGGAGAAATCAATCATCATATATATTTTAGGTGCGTAGAAGTTTACGACAGCTCGGCGAGCCGGTGTGCCTGTTCGGAGAAGGGCCGGCCGAGAGGAGGGTGCGACTGCGAGATCTGCTCAGTTAGTGAGTGACATTGAAGTTAATTACAATTATCTTTATTTATTTTGATTTTTGTATGAAAAAGTGATGTCAATCCTATTGTATTTTAATGCAATGGAATTTTAAACATTTTAACACATTCGCACTACTATGAAATAAAATCAGAATTAAGGTTTTGCTAGATAAAAATAATATATGAATAAAATAAATCCCTTTGTAGGCATGGATTAGACTTTAGAGGATACATCTGTTTCTCTGTTAGATCACTTTTCTGTGTTCCGCCCAAGACATTAATTTTGGTAGGTATTCATCAACGCGAATAAAACCACTGTACCTACTAATGATTTTGCCAAATAAACCATTCTTTTAAATTTTAACTGACAGTTTTTCAAGAAGACTTAGCTTATAATTGAAAAACATGTTAATTGAAAATTTATAATGTGAATATTTATTTTTGTTGTGATAACTTCTTATGGGCAAAAAAATCCCCTTCATTACTTAACTCTTTACGGCGCCAGACTGTCTGGCTTCCCTTTCTCTCACGCATGTGATTGTAAATTAGTTTATTTATTAACATATTTATAATAAAAAAAAAAACTATTCTAGCCTAGGCGAAGACGCGATAAATAAGAAGCTAGAAGAAGAAGAGGCTCGCATAGAGAGGGACAGAGGCAGAGAGGGAACATGGTACCACGAGGGGCCGCCGGAGTTGAGGGAAGCGAGGCTCTGGATAGCTAGATACTCGCTGCCGAGGGCTAAGCGGAGGTATGGATATACATACATACACACACAGATTCAGTTTGTGTACAATATGTATAAACAAGCACGCAGGTGTCTTTCACACACACGTAAGCAATACACACACGACATAACAGCTATTCGCACACACATACACAGCACATATACAGTTTTTATTTTACTATAATCCGAATATATTTCAGTAACGTGTTATGCCGACAATAATCATTTCCCAAACGTGCGTCAGGTACACTACTCATCATATTGAATGTCCATTTCACGATTTAACGGTTTCACATCAATATTAGATTATAATCTACCGAAAAATAATAAATGTATGTTACGGATAACTATTTTTCGACAGATAACAGAAGTTTTGATGAAACGTATATGCTTTAAGTTTTAACAGACCAGATACCTTAAATCTTTAAAAAAAAATTGGTTGTCTGTAAAGTCGGTTTACTGACGATAGTTGAACGTGACAACGTCCGATTGTGCTTCTTTGTCGCTCGTTCCGCGCTCTCGCTCGCACTTCAAGCCTTACGGAACGCCTCAGAGCGAGGTAACACCGCATGAGTCATGTTTTTTCGTGCGTGCAGGCGGCTCTATCGAATTATAAGACGTTGTCACGTCAAAAATAAAAACGTGTTTCACTCGGGGACTGCCGCGGTAAAGCTATTGCATGCTATGCCTTCAAGCCACACCTCCGCCCGTCGGAGTGGGGAGCGTGAGGTTTTTTCGTTACGGAATTTCTCGATTCGGTTCCCGCGCTCAAGGCCCGCGATAGAAGCTATGCAATAGCTTAATAAACAAATATACACATTCTCAGGTTAATGCAAGCCCGCGAAGAGTTACAACTGGCGGGTAGTATAAGAGCGGCTGCGAAACAAGAGTCGCAGAGGAAAGCGTCGGCCATGTCTATTTATTGCAGTCAGGTGAGATCTCTTCTTGAATCTTGTTATCTCTTCTTTATCATTTATCTCTTCTTAACTCTTATTTATTTACTAGCTGTGCCCGCAACTTCGTTGGTGTGGAATTATAAATGTAGCCTTAGTTACTTCTTATAACATCAACTATCTGCTGTGAAAGTTCTATCGAAATCGGTCCAACCGTTTCAGAGATTAGCCGGAAAAAAGATGCAGTTAGTAATTAACATGCGTTAAGTTTGTATGTAACCGACTTTAGATTTTTGACCCTGTTTAAGCAAACGGATTTAATATAAATTTGTACACTTATCTGCGAAAATATAATCATTTCATGAGTTAATCTTATTAAGGGCTGATTTTTCAATCCTTGGTTAAAACTTATTCATCGAATAACGTATTAAACTACCATTTCAAAAATGTATTCTAATTGTCCGTGTATGACAGTTTTCAGGTGACATTTTAAAATGTTCGTGTAATACTTAATTGGACGGATAAATTTTAACCAAGGATTGAACAAGTGATAACTGCGTTAAAAACAACCGACTTCAAACTTGCACTTGCAACATTTACAAATACAGACAAAATTGCTCATAAAATAAAAACTACTGGGCCTATCCGAATAAAATTTTTATGGGACCAATTCGACACCATCCCGCATCGAACAAAAAAAGAATCACGTAAATCGGTTAAGAAACCTCGGAGTAATCGGTGTACATACATAAAAAAAAACCGGCCGAATTGATAACCTCCTCCTTTTTTGAAGTCGGTTAAAAATCGGCCCTAAAGCGTATTTATTTTTGTTATTTCTTTCAGATTGGTGACACTCGTCCCATAAGTTTCTGCCGCTTCAGCAGTGACAGCCAAATGTTGATAACTTCAAGTTGGTCAGTATTCATACATGTTTTTGATTGAAACAATTTAATTATCTAACTGTAAAAGTTCACCCTGTATAATATAAAATATCCACCTCCTTTATGATAAATTCACACGAAAAATCTATGATATTTTATGTATAGATACGTTATATACTCACAATATATCCAAAAAAAATGCTTCATATGCAGTGTCAGGCACACACAAATACAAGTTTCATTTTACTTAATTTATTACATTGACAGACTGTATAAGAGAGATGGCTATAATAAAATGATATAAACAAAAAAGACAAAGATAGTTTGTCACTTCCGCGCAGGTGTAAGCAAAAGTCATAAGAATTCACCAATTAAATATAAATAAACAAATAGTTGCCATGGCAATTGGCATAGACTAACGACACAGAAGGTTCAATGTTATAGATGTTTCGTTTCTGCACACGTAAACAAATGTGACAATATCATTTACTATTTAATTATTATTATGAAGTTGTATTAAAATGAAAAAAACTTTTTTGGAGATATAACTGTATTAAGCATTTATTACTAGCTGTGGTGTTTGTTTTCGGTCATCATCATTTCACCCGATAAACACCCACTGCTGAGCATAGTCCTCCTTATAGAACTCCATATGTACCGATCTTACGCTATTCGTTTCAAGGCAGTTCCCGGAACCCGTACAAGGTCATCACTCCAACTTGTAGGATATAATAATAGTGGTGCCTAGGTGAAAAAAAGTATGAAATAAAAGAAAGGATGAAGTATAAGCCTTTTTTATCTAAAACACAAATAAAATTTATGTTCAATAGCTATTTACAGAAAAGCAAATAGCATTTTTCGTCAGTAGCGATAATCTTTTCTTTAATTTAAACGTATATTCAACATCATTTTTGCAAACAAACATTTTTGCCATCACGATTTCATTGTATATAATAAATAGATATATTTGTTAATTACATGCACTGTGTGGATTTAAATATAAAAATAATCAAGTATTTACCCAAATCGAAATTAATAAAATAACCGTTCTATTTTCAATAATCGTGTCTACATGATAATCTTTGAACACAGTGTGCGCTAGCTTTGTCACACTAGTGATTGAAGCAATGTTTTATCCCTTTCATTATTTCAATACAAGTGTCAAGCAAGTGTCATTCATTAATAATTGCAAATTGTTATTTTTGCTCTAAAATTATAATATTTTAATACATTTACCTGTGATATGATATCCCTCTATCTTTCTTTATTTTACTATCGTAATTTGTGCACTTTCTGAACACACAAGAAGGCATTATTGATAATTTTAACGTTTATATCAGCATGTGCGTTCGCTGTCACAAGTCACAATCTGACTGATTCCACTGGTCCCAATTAGGACCAATTCACGGTTTACGTTTTGGTGCGTTGGTAACGTATCTACCTCTTGTTTCTATATATAATATCATTGCGAAAAATACAATCTATATAAAATATCCACGCACACTCAAAAAAACACACCCCATCCATACTAATATTATAAATGCGAAATTAACTCTGTCTGTCGGTCTGTTACTCAATCACGCCTAAACTACTGAACCAATTATCATGAAATTTAGTATGGAGATATTTTGATACCCGCGAAAGGACATAGGCTACTTTTTATCCCGGGAAAATGACGCAGTCCCGGAAATCCCACGGGAACGGGAATCATGCGGGTTTTTCTTTAACTGCGCGGGTGAAGCCGCGGGTGGAAAACTAGTATAATATAAAATATATTGTTAATGTACAATGGGCAGCGTTGAGCGAGTAGAGGCAATCACGACAGTGTCCTCTACACTGTCGTGATTGCCTAACTAAATAAAAAATAAAAAAAATAAAATAAAAATGACGGCAAATATCGACTATAATTTGATGGGCCAATACTGCCCAGTGTGATTTGGGCCCTTAATACACTCTATACTGACTCTAGACTGTATCCCTTTACATACGCTAAAGAGCCGCAAGTGTAAGGGCGGCCGTACACGGACGGCTCGAGCGGTCGGCGTCAACTGCTCGAGCCGTCGGTTGTTGACCGCTCGAGCCGTCGCTATCAACCGCTCGAGCGGTTGATTTTTTTGACTAGTCAAGTCATTGATTTTCAGGGGTATAGGGAGCCGTCGACGGCTCTAGCGCAGTCAACGGCTCGAGCAGTCAGTGTATGCCTCACGACCGCTCGCGAGCCGTCAACGGCACGATGGAATTTCGTCATGCAGTTGACGGCTTGAAGCGGTCGCGATGGCTCGAGCCGTCACGTGTACGGCGGTGAATGAATGCCTATAGTTCACCGCGCGGCCGCGGCTTCAAGCGGTCGGTCTCAACTGCTTGAAGCGGTCCGTGCACGGCCGCCCTAACGTCAGCTATCTTATAATATAAAAATGAATCGCAAAAAGTGTTGGTAAGCGCATAACTCGAAAACAACTGAACCGATTTTGTTAATTCTTTTTTTATAATATTCCTTGAAGTACGAGGATGGTTTTTATGAAATAATCTATAATAAAAATACACTCCGTACACAAATCCACAGTTCCCATCTGTTAAAGGTAGGGCATGCAGAACCGAGTCCGGTTCCAAGTTTCTGAAACCCGGTTCCAAATCGAGCTCAGAACCGGGTAGAACCGGGTTACCCGGTTCTTTTATAATACCTCGGAAAAATAACGAAATTAAACAAAAGTTACTGTAAAAGTACCTGATGGGCCTTTTATTTTACGCGGCTTGTGTCGGGTTCATACGCACTATGCGGGTAGCCGCGTTGCGGGTAGCCGTCCGGCTGACCGCAAGCACAATTATGTACGTAATATTCATTTCTATGCGCACTGCGATGCGGCTACCCGCAGACCGCTCCGGTTGCTCGGAGAGCTGCGGCCCGAGTGACGGCCAGCCGGACGGTTGCTATACGCACTGTGCGGTTCAGTCTGCGGCTGCCCGCCATTGAGTGAGTGTGTGCACGTGGTTGCAAAATGCTTGCTCTCATCTCGTGTTTGCAAATAAGGGTGCACCCAGTACTTCTTTCTTTGCTTTTCGTACGTACGTAACGTGTGTAAATGTAGTAAATAGCTGCAACTTCTTCCATTTCCATCTTTGAAATGGATCGACATGACCGCAAATCGCAACGGTTCTTCAACCGCACTATGCGGGTAGCCGTCCGGCTGGCCGCATTCGCAACCGCATCCTGCGGTCAGCCGGACGGCTACCCGCATAGTGCGTATGAACCCTTATTTTATTAAATTAATAAAGAAACAAAATTTCAATACTTCTCTTTATTTATCAGTCTTATAAAAGTACCTTGTTATCATAATATCACCTATAAACTTAAACCTTATTCATTAACTGTAAACATGGGCGTAGCCACGGTGGGGCAGGGTGGGGCGCTTGCCCCACCCAGGCTTTGACCTGGAAGGTACCTAACTAAATCTAAAAATTGAATTATCCAGGTACTAACTACTAAGCTTAATATCCGTAAGAAAATTCACACTCGATTCTCGAAAGTCGACAGTCGACACAGAAAATGAGATCAAAACATTAGTATTATTTACCTCTACAATGACTGATTAACAAATAATTGTCATACGCCCAGCGACCAAACGGCTGAAGATAGGGACACATTTTGGATCTATTTCGTGATGTGGTAGGTGAACAATAAGGTGTTTTGAATAAGAATAATTCGAATAACGAATTACACACGAAAAAAGAAAATAGCTGAGGCTTCTATGTTACATAAGCTGTAAGAAAAATGAGTGTAGTACAGTTAGTTACCTCACTATTTTATCCAATTTATTTTGTTTTTAATTTTGTTTTAAGTTTCACGTTCTAAAGAACGTGTCACGTGAGTTACAACTCAAAAAAATATGGGCCTTAGAAAAAAAAACTTTCAGAAAATAGCAATAAATATAAATAAATATAAAAATAGCAATCGCAAGCGCGTTCGCGCAGGCGCGTTCGCAGGCGCGTTCGCAGGCGCTTTCGCAAGCGCGTTCGCAAGCGCGTTCGCAAGCGCGTTCGCAAGCGCGTTCGCAAGCGCGTTCGCAGGCGCGTTCGCAAGCGCGTTCGCGCAGGCGCGTTCGCAGGCGCGTTCGCAGGCGCTTTCGCAAGCGCGTTCGCAAGCGCGTTCGCAAGCGCGTTCGCAAGCGCGTTCGCAAGCGCGTTCGCAAGCGCGTTCGCGCAGGCGCGTTCGCAGGCGCGTTCGCAGGCGCGTTCGCAGGCGCGTTCGCGCAGGCGCGTTCGCAGGCGCGTTCGCAGGCGCGTTCGCAGGCGCGTTCGCAGGCGCGTTCGCGCAGGCGCGTTCGCAGGCGCGTTCGCAGGCGCTTTCGCAAGCGCGTTCGCAAGCGCGTTCGCAAGCGCGTTCGCAAGCGCGTTCGCAAGCGCGTTCGCAAGCGCGTTCGCAAGCGCGTTCGCAAGCGCGTTCGCAAGCGCGTTCGCAAGCGCGTTCGCGCAGGCGCGTTCGCAGGCGCGTTCGCAGGCGCGTTCGCAGGCGCGTTCGCAGGCGCGTTCGCAAGCGCGTTCGCAAGCGCGTTCGCGCAGGCGCGTTCGCAGGCGCGTTCGCAAGCGCGTTCGCGCAGGCGCGTTCGCAGGCGCGTTCGCGCAGGCGCGTTCGCAGGCGCGTTCGCAGGCGCTTTCGCAAGCGCGTTCGCAAGCGCGTTCGCAAGCGCGTTCGCAAGCGCGTTCGCAAGCGCGTTCGCGCAGGCGCGTTCGCAGGCGCGTTCGCAGGCGCGTTCGCAGGCGCTTTCGCAAGCGCGTTCGCAAGCGCGTTCGCAAGCGCGTTCGCAAGCGCGTTCGCAAGCGCGTTCGCGCAGGCGCGTTCGCAGGCGCGTTCGCAGGCGCGTTTTCAGGCGCGTTCGCAGGCGCGTTCGCAGGCGCGTTCGCAGGCGCGTTCGCAGGCGCGTTCGCAGGCGCGTTCGCAGGCGCGTTCGCAAGCGCGTTCGCAAGCGCGTTCGCAAGCGCGTTCGCAAGCGCGTTCGCAGGCGCGTTCGCAGGCGCGTTCGCAGGCGCGTTCGCAGGCGCGTTCGCAAGCGCGTTCGCGCAGGCGCGTTCGCAGGCGCGTTCGCAAGCGCGTACGCAAATGCCTTCGCAAATGCCTTCGCAAATGCCTTCGCAAATGCCTTCGCAAATGCCGGCGGCGCAGCCGCCGGCCGTGCCACCGGCATTTAAGGTTCGAAGACCTGGATATGACTTTGGGTACATACAGTTGCTAGTTACATATTATTTTTTTATTGTTTTATTTTATTTTTTATTTATTGTTGCCCCACCTTGAGCCCATGGCTAGCTACGCCCATGACTGTAAACTGTAAAGCAAAAAACCGGCCAAGTGCGAGTCGGACTCGCGCTCCGAACCTATTTTTTATATTGTTGTAACTTTGAAAATATATGTTTCTAGCAATTTTTTATTTATCTGTGTTATAAGACGTTACTTTTACCAAATTTAGAGGCTCTGTGTTCATGAGAAGTACCCTGTAGGTTTAGAGTCCCATGCGAATGTCGAAATTTTCGAAAATTTACAGCATTTACGTCTGTATCTTTTGATGCGTTGGCTTGTGAGTTTGACTTTTTTACAGCATCAAGGGACCGAAGACTTGAGTATTCGATATAAATTTCAGCTTGATACCAAAAACAAAAACATGACAGGATCAATATAATATTATGAAACCTTAGATCATTAAGTAATGAAATAGCATTTCAAATTCACGACAAATCTAATGAAAATATTTCAGTAGCCTATTTTTTGTCATTTTTGAAGCCTAATTTTTTTTGGTAATACATCCGTAGGAAACTTATAGCATCTAAGGTTAGACAACCAATCAGAGCCACGCTTGAGGCGTGGCACGAAAATTCGCGATGCACGTGAGTCTGACGTTGCAGCAAAATATAAATAATACTTTATATTTTAATATTTTGGTCGGAACCGGGAGAACCGGGTTTCAAGCTATTCAGACCCGGTTCTCAAGATCTTCAAAAAACCCGGGTTTACCCGGGTTTTTCGGAACCGGGTAAACCCGGGTGCATGCCCTAGTTAAAGGTCTGGTTGATGCCAAACTGTATCCCATTACAGACGCTAAAGAGCCAGTAGTGTATTGTCAGCTGTATATAATAAAAAAGAGCGTGTGTCCAGCACACGTGTCAGAAGTGAAACTTCTTTGGCAAGATTCAATGATACCAAAATCGTCGTCTTACTCTAATCCACAGGTCAGGTCTGGTAAAGGTCTGGTCGGTGCCAGACTGTATCCCTTTACATACGTTAAAAGGTCACAAGTGTAACGTCAGCTCAGCGACCTTCCACCCGCAGGCCACGGTTCCACACCATTTTTTGGATATGGTAAGAAAAATAAAATAAATATTTATTTTCAACCGACTTCAATAAAAGAGGAGGTTTAAATTCGAATGTATTAAAGTTCGGAGTTCACAGAACTAAAGAATTTTTGTTTTGTCAGAACTTTCGATTGGGTGAACCGATTTTAATGATTATTTTATTCTTTGAAAGCCATGTGTCTTATTAAAAAAATTTTAACGGTTATACATTTTAAACCTGAAGCAAGAATATATCATGCGTCAAATTTAAATATAAACGATATTCCTTAAATTAGGCGACGTTTAGTGACGTCACAAAATGACGCAGAATCGATCCTATTCTAAATTGAATCGCATAGTATACAGCTTTTTATAAAAATTTCATGTTTTTTATGTTCAAGAGTAAACTTTGAATTATATTATACATCTATCTACATAATACATATGTGTTTCAGATAGAAAAAAACAAAAACAAAGATGGCGCCGCGAAACTAGAACAAAATATGGACGCAATCGAAGACGCGTCGGAGTCCGTCAAGATGGCGTCGTGTTCGTATGACGGTAACGTGCATCTGTGGAATTTTATTAGGTTAGTACTTATTATAATCTGATTTTGAACTGGAAAAAATATATTCTTCTTGTTCACATACATGAGTTATTAATTGTTGGATACTAGATTCTATGAACTAAAATATTCCCTTTAAAAGTGTTTAATTTTCTCCATAATATTTTGTTATCCTTCCATGTCCCTTTCTATGCTTAAATCTTTAAAAAAAACTACGCAACGGATTTTGATTCGTTTTTTTTTAATAGATATAATGGTTGTCGAGGAAGATTTTAGTATATAATTTATTAGGTTTTAGACAAAGCGAGTAAAGCCGCGGGTGGAAAATTAGTTAGTTATCAGTGATGAGGGGACATTCCTCAGAAAATTATTTTTGCCGTACGCCACCACGTCATATTCATTTATGTTTTTTTTTATATAATTTACTTTGTATAAAATTATAATATTATCTTTGTATGTTTGTTTGTGTTGAAATAAATGCTTTCTATCTCTCTTTCTTGAAATTATCTTAATATATATAAATCTCGTGTCACAATGTTTGTCCTCAATGGACTCCTAAACCACAAATTCGCACACCATGTGCAGTTCGATACAACTTGAGAGATAGGATAGGTTTTATCCCGGAAATTCCTCGGGAACGGGAACTATGCGGGTTTTTCTTTGAAAACGCGGGCGAAGCCGCGGGTGGAAAGCTAGTTTATATATAAAATAAAATTATATATAACTTTTTCAGCGACAAACCGCTAGCCTCGCTAGAAGGCCACTCGCCGTCCCGCGTGTCCCGGGTTCAATTCCATCCGTCGGGCAGATTTTTGGCAGCAAGCGTTTTTGATAACTCGTGGAGGCTGTGGGATTTGGAGACTGGTAATGTATATATTTTTTTTGTCATAATATGATTTGAGGTTTAATCTTTGTGTGTTGTGTGCATGATATTCATAGATGTAATAATACAACAAGTGATAACTGCGTTAAAAACAAACGACTTCAAACTTGCACTTGCAACATTTACAAATACAGACGGAAATGCTCATAAAATAAAAACTACTGGGCCTATCCGAATAAAATTTTTATGGGACCAATTCGACACCATCCCGCATCGAACAAAAAAAGAATCACGTAAATCGGTTCAGAAACCTCGGAGTAATCGGTGTACATACATTAAAAAAAAAAACGTACCGGCCGAATTGATAACCTCCTCCTTTTTTTGAAGTCGGTTAAAAAAGAGCGTGTGTGCTAGACACAGCTAGCACACGTGTCAGAAGTGAAACTTCTTTGACAAGATTCACAGATACCAAAATCGTCGCCAATGAATTAAAAAAATTGTGAGCCGTCACATGGACATGGACATTATTTTGTACGACGTATTTAGTGAAAACACTACTGAATATTATATACTACTACTAGATTCTGCCCGCGGCTTCGCCCGCGTTTTCAAAAGACCCGCATAGTTCCCGTTCCCGTGGAATTTCCGGGATAAAAACTATTCTATGTGTTAATCCAAGTTACCCTCTATGTGCACGACGAAACGTAAATGTAAAGTACACAACTCATTTAATTAGTATAGAATTATAAGATAACGTAGAGTAAACTCCTGAAGGCTTACGCCTGAAGGCTTGTTTTTAGTATGAATAAATGTATGTCTTATTTGAGTTCTTAAATGTAAAGTTTTATATGTTTGGAAAGTAAAGTATTTAATCTGTCTAGTATTAACGTAGAGTAAGCTCCTGAAGGCTTATGCCTGAAGGATTATTTTATAACTAAGAATAGAATAGCGAATTTATATGTAAAGATGTTTGTTAAATTGTTATTACGTAGTCATAATTAGATAGGAAAATTCATGAAAGATTATGACTGAAGACTTATTTACTTGGAATTTAAAATATTTATGTCTTGTTTAATGATAGTAAATGTTTATGTTTGTTTATTGAATATTGAAAATGTCTTTGTTTATGTGTTGCCTTAAGTATACGATAATGTTTTGTCTTTCTTTGAATTTACTATTGTAGATGTTAATATTTAATGATTATGTAATGATTAGGATATTATGTAAATTTAATGTTTCCTTTCCCGACAGCATCACGTCCGCGACTGCGGGCACAAACCGTTCCCCGCAGTATATTTATACACCTGAAGCGGGGGACGGGGTAGTATAAAAGTAAATTTCGGGAAAATCGTGCGCGCAGTCTAAACGGGGCGTTGGCGGGATATGTTATGGATGTAGAATTAATTAGTAATGTAATAATGAATGTAATGAAAACGTAGAAAATGTAAAATTGTGTAAAAATAAAGAGAATGAAAATAAAGGGTGAGGAAAGGGGCGTGGCCAGCCGGAGTGGAGGGGATAACACGTAGAGTATAAATATCGACGCAAAACCGGTTGCGTCATGGCATTCCAGTTGCTCCCGCGCTACAAGAAGAAACTAAGGAAATAACTCCGCTCCGGCTTGGCACCCTGGCCCTCTGCGTATGAAGAAATAATTGTTTGTATTATTTACAAACCCCCCCGCCACTACAGTCCACTTGAGAGGGCCTGCCGCCAACATTGGTCCTTCGAGCCGGATCAGAAGAAAAATGAACACGAGAAGCCGGAGCGGAAGAGGAGCCACGCCATCGGTATCCGAGACGACCGCCACCGCCACAGGAACGTCATCAACGAACACATCGGAAGAAACGAGCGGCACGACGGAGACATCGGAGACCTGCACGACCGCGACGAGAACGACGAGGACAGAAGAAAAGAGCAGCTCGACGCCACCTACGCCGAGCACCATGCCCGCCGACAAGTTGCAGCCAGCGCCGTCACCCGTCGTAGGATACACAAACGCCGCTTTCGCGGCGCCAGCCGACAACGCCGACGCGCCGACGACCGCCGCTTTCGCGGCGCCAATAAGCAACGTCAACTTAAATACAAACGCCGCTCTCGCGGCGCCATCGAACGTCGCCGTCGGGTCGCCAGCACGCCGCTCGAAGACGCTCCGCCAGGCATCAGAGGTGCGGTCGCGGCGCTCCGTAGCCTCCCGCAAGAGACTCCTCGCGGAGTTGGAGGCGAAGGAACGCCTAGCCGAACTAAAGCTGGAACAAGCGAAGGCCGCAGCAGAACTAGAAAAGGCGCGGTTAGAAAGAATCCGCGCTGAAGAAGAATCAACAACGGAAGAGGAAGAAGAGGACTACGAACCGGAACGACGGGTCGAGTCGTGGTTGAAACAGCATTCAAGCCAGCCACTGCCACCCGCCGCCAACCCGACTCGCGAGCTCTCACCGCCACGCTACATAGCGAAGAACACCGACAACAAGGAAGACCGAGGATGGGGGGCCCGCCAGGAACAGGACGACGGGCAACGGGAACCGAAGAAAGACCCGCCCACGCGGTCACCAGAAGTTGCGGCAATTGTAACCGCCTTCAACGAAGTCGCAAGAAGCCAAAGGAAAGTAATAAGATACGGCGGTGAACTACCGACGTTCACCGGCTCCAGCAACGAGTGGCTATCGTTCAAGGCATCGTATGAAGAAACTGAAGAGGGATTCACCGACGGGGAAAACGTCGCACGATTGAGGAAGGCGCTGAAAGGAGCAGCCCTAGAAGCCGTCACCGCCCTACTCATATCACACACCGGACCCGAGAAGATCATCGAAGCCCTGCAGAGAAGGTTCGGCCGCCCAGACGCGCTCGTTTTGGGTGAAATGGAAAAAATTAAATCGCTACCACGAGTGTCGGACAACCCCCGGGATGTTTGCATATTCGCAAACAAAATAGCGAATATCGTCGCCACCGTCGAAATACTAGGAAAACCAGAATACCTGCACAGCCCGGAAATGCTGCGGCAGGTGCTCGAGAAGCTCACACCGATCATGAAGAATAAGTGGTACGACTTCGCCGCCGACGAACGAGACAAGACACCGCTACTGAAAAAGCTCGCAGAGTTCCTGAATAAAGAAGCAGACAAGTGCTCCAGTTACGCTCCGTTAGACACAGAGACGGAGAGGATAACAAGGAAAAGGACGGAGCGCGCCTACGCAGCAAGCAACGCGAGCGAGCGAGAAACAAGATGCCCGGTGTGCGAGCGAGAACACAAGCTTATCGAGTGCCGACAATTTACGAACAGCGACGTAAATACACGATGGGAAATAGCGAAGAAACATCGAGTGTGCTTCCGCTGTCTGCGAAGCAAACATCAACGAGCAACATGCCGCGCTCGTCCATGCGGCCTCAACGGGTGCACCATGAAGCACCACAAGATGCTCCATCATACAAAGACAGCGGAAAAGAAAAATGAAGAAACGACTCAACCGCAAGCCGAAACGAAGAACGACGAAAAAGTCCTCGTGTCGGCGATAAACATCAACAGCGCTACGTCGGAGCAACCTACGCGCCGCCGCGCGTATCTGAAGATCGCCCCCATCACCATCACGGGGCCGAAAGGAAAATGCGACACGTACGCGCTGCTCGACGAGGGAAGCACGGTGACCATCATAGAAACGGCGCTTGCAGAACAGCTGGGTCTCGACGGGCCACGCGAGTCCATCACAATTCAAGGTGTGAATGGACACGAGAACGAGCACGAGTACAGCAAGAGAGTGAAGGCACGAGTACGAGGACGGCATGAAGAAAAAGATTACGTATTAGACAACGCCCGCACCGTGCACCAACTCCACGCGTTCACGCAGTCCATCCGCGAAAGTGACATCGCCCGCTGCAACCATCTGCACGACCTGCAAGACGACCTGCTGTACGAGAATGCAACACCGAAGCTGCTGATCGGACAAGACAACTGGGAGCTCATTATAACACGTAAACTACGGCACGGCAAGAGGAGTCAGCCCGTCGCATCGAAGACACTGTTAGGATGGGTACTGCACGGCTGCCGTTCATCGAACAAGCACCCAGTTTTGTTCTGTTCTCATCTCTCGGAAGCGGAGAAGTCACCCGACACACTCGAAAATATGATGAAGAAATACTTCGAATTAGAATCCATCGGCATCGAACCTAAGCGACAGCGCAGCGACCCGGAGCAGCAGGCACTCAACATACTGGAAAAGAAAAGTCAACGCCTGCCGTCCGGCCGATATGAAACCGGACTCCTATGGAGGGACGAGTCCGCAGATACACCGAACAACTACGGCGACACACTGAAAAGACTGAAGACATTGGAAAAGAAATTGGACAAAGACGGAGAGCTGAAGAGACAATATGAGGAAAGAATCGAAAATCTACTCTCGTCCGGCTATGCAGAGAAGGCGCAGACTCCGCCCACCGGCGGGAGAGTGTGGTACCTCCCACACTTTCCAGTGATCAACCCGGACAAAGCGAAGATTCGTCTGGTGCACGACGCGGCCGCTAAGTCACACGGCCGCTCTCTCAACGACATGCTGCTGCCCGGGCCCGACCTACTGCAATCTCTGCCCGCCGTCATCATGAAGTTCCGTCAACATCCAATCGCCGTGTCCGCCGACATCAAGGAAATGTTCATGCAGATAAAAATTATAGAAGAAGACCGCGACGCGCTGCGCTTCCTCTGGCGTGGCGACCGACGCGACGACGGGCCGCCCGATGAATATCGTATGACATCGCTCATCTTCGGCGCCTCTTCATCACCGTGCACCGCGCTCTACATCAAGAATAGAAACGCGCAAGAACACGCGAACGAGAGTCCGGCAGCCGCACGCGCGATTCAAGAGAACCATTATATGGACGACTATATACATAGCTACGCGACCGAAGATGAAGCAAAGGAGATAACGGCGCACGTCGATCGCATACATCGATACGCCGGCTTCGAGCTACGTGGGTGGGCGTCGAACAAAGAAAACGCGATAAGAAACTTTACGAACACCGGGGCGACCACCGTCGAGATCGGCGGGAGCGAGACAGAGCGAACATTAGGGCTACTTTGGCATGTGAAGCAGGACTACATAGGCTTTCGTGTCAACACGAAACGTGTACCACAAGAAATAATCGAAAATAAGCGAACACCTACGAAGAGAGAAGCCCTCAGTCTCATCATGTCGGTCTTCGACCCACTCGGCCTCATCGCGCCCATCCTCACACCGGCGAAAAGGATAATGCAGGATACGTGGAAGTACAACACCGGCTGGGACGACCCCATTCCCGACGCGCTACAACACCGCTGGGAAAACTGGGTGGCGAATATACAGCATCTCGACGCGCTCCGCATCCCGCGCTGCTATGACTACGAACCCGCTGCTGAGAGAGAGGTACACACGTTTGTGGACGCCAGCGAAGAGGCATGCGCAGCAGTCGTGTATATCAGAGCGACGCGCGCCGACGGATCAATACACATCGCGATCGCCGCCGCGAAAAGCAGAGTCACGCCCACGAAACCGGTATCGATTCCACGTCTGGAGCTGCAAGCCGCCCTGCTCGGAGCACGCCTCACACGAACAGTCGAGGAAGGCCACGACTTTGTCTTCAAGAGAAAAGTGTATTGGAGCGACTCGAGAACAGCACTCGCATGGATACGCGGCGAGCCCCGCACATACAAGACGTTTGTAGCGCACAGACTAGCCGAAATAGAAGATCTCACGAAGAAGGATGAATGGCGCTGGGTTCCCACGGCGCACAATACGGCGGACGACGCTACACGCAACACCCCCGCTGACTTCGACCCGCAACACCGTTGGTTCACCGGTCCAGACTTCCTCCGCTATGAAGAATGCGACTGGCCGGTTGAGAAGAAGGAAAACATCACCGACACGGGCGAAGAAAAAGAAAAATGCGGCGCGTTGAACTCGTCGGACCCCGCCCCCGCGTTCATCGACCTCGAACGCTTCTCAACATGGACTCGGCTAGTGCGCACAACGGCCCGCGTACTGCAATTCATCGAACTCTGTCGTCGCCCCAAACAACTCGTCAACGCAACACGTCGAAAACGTACAAGAAAAAACGAAGAAAAGGACGCGACGTGGAAAAGAAATACGAAAAAGAACAAAGAGAAAATCGTCTCGCGTCCGAACAACGAAGAAAGAAAATATATAATACTGAGTGCGCGCCACCTACGCGCCGCGGAAAACGTGCTTGTGAAATTAGCACAACAAGCAACGTACGGAAAAGAGATAGCGATACTACAGCGAGGAGACCCGCTCACTGAAAAATGTCAAGGTCCACTAGCGGGATTAAGTGTCGCATTGAACGAAGAAGGAATACTGAAACTACGAGGAAGGGTGAATGAAGCCAGCGCGATCGAGGCAGAGGCCGCAAACCCGACAGTGCTCGACGGAAAACACAAGTATACGCAGCTCTACATACAGCATGTACACGAAAAGTTACATCACGGCGGCGTCGAAATTGTAGTAAATGAACTAAGGCAAAGACTGTGGATAACAAGAATACGACCCGCGACAAAGGAGGTGCTAAAGAGCTGCCCGCGCTGCCGCCTGCTGCGCGCCAAACCCGCGCGCCCATCCACCGGCGACCTGCCTGCCGCACGCCTCGCGCATCACGCGCGCCCATTTACATTCACCGGACTCGACTACTTCGGCCCGCAAGAAGTAACCGTCGGCCGCCATCGAGAGAAGCGCTACGTGGCCCTCTTCACGTGCTTAACATCGCGCGCAGTACATCTAGAAGTCGTCGCCTCGCTCAGCACCGACTCAGCGATCAACGCGCTGCGCCGCTTCATAGCGCGGCGCGGCTGCCCGGCCGAAATATGGAGTGACAACGCGACGTGCTTCCGCGCGGCCAACCGAGAGCTCACGGACGCGTGGGCCGCACTTGAAGAAGAAGCAGCAGCCCGCCGCATCAGCTGGCGCTTCCTTCCGCCGGCCGCCCCATTCATGGCCGGCGCGTGGGAGCGCATGGTACGCACCGTGAAAGAAGCCCTACGCCACACGCTTCACGAGCAGCACCCCAGTGACGAGACGCTCGTCACACTCCTCGCCGAAGTAGAAGCCACCGTAAACTCACGCCCACTCACTCATGTGGCCGTGACCCCCGACGTGCCGCCCGCCATCACACCGAATATGATCCTGCTGGGCTCCAACTGTTACGTGCCGCCACCCTGCACCATCGAAGAAGACCAAACAACAGCGCGCACACACTGGAAGCGCGCGCAACAGCTCGCCGACACCTTCTGGCGACGCTGGGTGCGAGAGTACCTGCCCGTACTCCAACAGCGGCGGGAGCCCCACGCAAGCGGCGCGGCCCCCAAGATCGGCGACCTGGTCATCGTGTGCGACTCCAATCATCCGAGGAACACGTGGCCCCGAGGACGAGTCATCGCCACGTATCCCGGCAAGGACGGCGAGGTACGAGTGGTCGACGTGGAGACCAGCGGCGGCAGAATCCTCCGGCGGCCCACCAAGAAGATCGTCGTGCTACCAGTTCGAATCGCAGAGTGCGACGGCGGGAGAAATGTGCACGACGAAACGTAAATGTAAAGTACACAACTCATTTAATTAGTATAGAATTATAAGATAACGTAGAGTAAACTCCTGAAGGCTTACGCCTGAAGGCTTGTTTTTAGTATGAATAAATGTATGTCTTATTTGAGTTCTTAAATGTAAAGTTTTATATGTTTGGAAAGTAAAGTATTTAATCTGTCTAGTATTAACGTAGAGTAAGCTCCTGAAGGCTTATGCCTGAAGGATTATTTTATAACTAAGAATAGAATAGCGAATTTATATGTAAAGATGTTTGTTAAATTGTTATTACGTAGTCATAATTAGATAGGAAAATTCATGAAAGATTATGACTGAAGACTTATTTACTTGGAATTTAAAATATTTATGTCTTGTTTAATGATAGTAAATGTTTATGTTTGTTTATTGAATATTGAAAATGTCTTTGTTTATGTGTTGCCTTAAGTATACGATAATGTTTTGTCTTTCTTTGAATTTACTATTGTAGATGTTAATATTTAATGATTATGTAATGATTAGGATATTATGTAAATTTAATGTTTCCTTTCCCGACAGCATCACGTCCGCGACTGCGGGCACAAACCGTTCCCCGCAGTATATTTATACACCTGAAGCGGGGGACGGGGTAGTATAAAAGTAAATTTCGGGAAAATCGTGCGCGCAGTCTAAACGGGGCGTTGGCGGGATATGTTATGGATGTAGAATTAATTAGTAATGTAATAATGAATGTAATGAAAACGTAGAAAATGTAAAATTGTGTAAAAATAAAGAGAATGAAAATAAAGGGTGAGGAAAGGGGCGTGGCCAGCCGGAGTGGAGGGGATAACACGTAGAGTATAAATATCGACGCAAAACCGGTTGCGTCATGGCATTCCAGTTGCTCCCGCGCTACAAGAAGAAACTAAGGAAATAACTCCGCTCCGGCTTGGCACCCTGGCCCTCTGCGTATGAAGAAATAATTGTTTGTATTATTTACAAACCCCCCCGCCACTACAGTCCACTTGAGAGGGCCTGCCGCCAACACTCTATATGTGTGCTAAATTTCATTGTAATCAGTTCAGTAGTATTTACGTGAAAGAGTAACAAACACACACTGCACACATCCTCACAAACTTTGGCATCTATAATAGTACGGGAGCTAGCAACGTTTAAAAAAAAGTCATTTTAGTATAGTTGGGTTTTTGATATACTGTTTCTCTTGCTATTTCGGTTAGAGTCCGGGCTGTCTGGCTGGCCGCAGTGGTTGCGTTTATTAGTGCGCATCTTATCTGCACAGGAAAATATCCTTAATTTAAAGTCATTTTTTAACGCGTAATTTTTAATCTTTTGCCTTTAGATAGATCCATCAGACATAATTTTTTTATTGCAAGACGTTTTTTTCGTTGTAAAATAGGTGCCATACGCAATTTTTATTTCAAAATAACTAAAATGTCATCGAAATAAGTGAAATTACATCAACATGAGTCCGCTTAAAAGGTAAGTAATAACTTTATTATTTATATTATATTATCCTTTTTTAATACTTATATTGAATAATTAGTAAACTAATATTTTTAATAGATGGTTTCATATTTATTACACTTTGGGGTATAAATATGAATTTGATGATATTTGTATTTTCTAGTGTTTGATTTTACGCTGGTATTATACATTTTGAAATTAAAGACTTGGGAAAATAATACAATGAATAAATCGCGTTTAAAATCCGTTAAAAAGTCTTTAATTTCTTGATGATATTTGGTTTTTATCAAGTTTACATTAACGTCCTATTTGAGGTTCGTTGGGAAAAAGGAGGCGATATGGTAGATTGTTGCAAAAAAACTGTAAATAGTAAAATGAATCTAATATATAAAAATCAATGCCACTTTTCGTTGTAATTCCATAACTCGAGAACGGCTGAACCGATTTCGATAATTCTTTTTTTATTATATTCCTTGAAGTACGAGGATGGTTCTTATGTAGAGAAAACGTTAATATGTACCACGGGCGAAGCCGGGGCGGACCGCTAGTATTATATATAGTATAAGTTACACAGTGATTACTTATCCTTCACTGGGACTCATGTTGATGGAATTTCACTTATTTCGATGATATTTTAATTATTTTGAAATAAAAATTGCGTCTGGCACCTATTTAACAACGAAAAAAACGTCTTGCAATAAAAAATGTATGTCTAATGGATCTATCTAAAGGCAAACGATTAAAAATTACGCGTTAAAAAATGACTTTAAATTAAGGATATTTTCCTGTGCAGATAAGATGCGCACTAATAAACGCAACCACTGCGGCCAGCCAGACAGCCCGGACTGTAACCGAAATAGCAAGAGGAACAGCATATCAAAGAACCAACTATACTAAAATGCTCACTTGTCAACGTTGCTACCTCCTAGAATCTAATATATAAAAATCAATGCCACTTTTCGTTGTAATTCCATAACTCGAGAACGGCTGAACCGATTTCGATAATTCTTTTTTTATTATATTCCTTGAAGTACGAGGATGGTTCTTATGTAGAGAAAACGTAAACATGTACCACGGGCGAAGCCGGGGCGGACCGCTAGTATAATATAAAAATGAATCCCAAAATGTGTTGGTAAGCGCATAACTTTAGAACAGCTGAACCGATTTTTTTAATTCTTTTTTTATTATATTCCTTGAAGTACGAGGATGGTTCTTACGTACAGAAAACGTGAATATGTACCACGGGCGAAGCCGGGGCGGACCGCTAGTTTATAATATTAGTAAAAACGCAATTTCTGGTTATATGAAGCCAGAAATTGCGTTTTATGTGCGCTTATAAATCCATACTTTAATATTATAAAGTATAGTAACTCTGTCTGTCTGTCTGTTACTCAATCACGCCTAAACTACTGAACCAATTTTCATAAATTTGGTATGGAGATATATTGATATCCGAGAAAGGACATAGGCTACTTTTTATCCCGGGAAAATGACGCAATCCCGGAAATCTCACGGGAACGGGAACTATGCGGGTTTTTCTTTGACTGCGCAGGCGAAGCCGCGGGCGGAAACCTAGTGTTTCATAACAACAAAAAAATTGTTCATTTAACTTAAGTGTAATGAGTATGTCGAAGTTTAAGTAAAGTGTTTTCAGTACATTTTCATCAGACTTTAAAAAAGGCTCTGAATTCGACTGTATTTAGTTTTTGGTCTGTTATCTCAGAACTTTCGACTGGGTGAACAGATTTTGATGATTATTTTTTTTTTAATTTAAAAGTATTTTAAATTTTGTATAGTTTTGACTATTTGAAGGCGGTTTTTTTTTGGCTATTAAATAGGTAATAATAAATAAATAAATATCTCTCTTACAGCCACAGAAGTTTTGCATCAAGAGGGTCACGCGAAACCCGTATACAGCGTGTCCTTCCAGTGCGATGGATCGCTTGCGGCTACAGGGTGAATATTTTTTAAGAAAAAAATTAGACCGTATTTTATTTTGACAAAAAAATATTCATAAATCTTTGAAGTGAAATTCGTTATCGGGGTTGGAAAAAAAATTATTGTAACATTTTTCCGTTACGCGCCATCCTTTTCTTATCCCTACTACGCGTGTATTTCTGTAAAGTTGCATATAGTAAATTATTTTTTTTTTAAATATGGTCATAAAGAAGTTTCACTTCTTACGTGTGTACACTAGTACACACACACACATTTTTTTTTTTTTTGTTATACTTTTAATCTAATATATAAAAATCAATGCCACTTTTCGTTGTAATTCCATAACTCGAGAACGGCTGAACCGATTTCGATAATTCTTTTTTTATTATATTCCTTGAAGTACGAGGATGGTTCTTATGTAGAGAAAACGTTAATATGTACCACGGGCGAAGCCGGGGCGGACCGCTAGTATTATTTATAAAGACAATAGATACAAGAAAATAAAAGCTTGAAAGAATAGGTTATTTTACAGTGACTAGTAGATAAAAGAATGACATATTTTTAATATTAATTTTGGAAACAGTTATCTTTGTGTTTCATTTGCATTTCAATTTAGAATTTCTGTTTACGGTGTTAAGGTTCAAATTAACTTAGCAGAGGAATGTTAAATAAAAACACATGTATTTCACTTTGACCATTTTTTTTTTATTGGTAATAGGGAAGCGCTTGACCACAATCTCGCCTGATGTTAAGCTGAGATGTGGTCTAAGATGGTACGCGCTTCCCTAGAAGGTACCTGTTCACTCTACGCTTAATCTACGTTATTTATTTCATACTAGATTACATTGATACAAGACAAAAATTTTATATATTGTAAAATAGTATACTTTTATTTACCATGTTCACTAAAAGTAATTAAAAAAAATGTTTTTTATTCTCAATTCTAGCGGCATGGACGCGTTCGGTCGTGTATGGGACCTGCGGACCGGTCGTTGTGTGATGTTCCTCGAGGGTCACTTGGGGGCCGTGCTGGGGGTCGACTGGTCCCCCGTGGGCCACCACTTGGCCACCGCAGCTGCTGACCATCAGGTGAGATAATAAATTAATTATTATGTATCTATTAATGATATATTAGCAGCATAGAAAAGTATTTAAAATAAGGCAAGATAATAAATCGAGTAGGTTTTGGTGACGTCACGCGTTCGCTTCGCTTCACATACGCCAGCGAGACGAAGCGAATACAGGGTTTGATTACGTTTTTAAAGGTATATTTGGGGTCAATTGGTCGCTGCTGGTCAGGAAAGTGTAGTTTAGTGTGGTCACGCCTTCGCTTCGCTTCGCATTCGCCACTAAAAGGTGGAAAAGCGACATAAAGTGTCATAATATTTCGGACCGGTCGTTGTGTTATGTTCATGGAGGGCCACTTGGGGGCCGTGCTGGGGGTCGACTGGTCCCCCGTGGGCCACCACTTGGCCACCGCAGCTGCTGACCATCAGGTTAGTATTAATTATACGGGTTTTTGTGGGGATTGGGTGACGTCACGCGTTCGCTTCGCTTCGCATTCGCGAGTGAATAACGAAGCGAACAAGGTTTAAAAATCACGTTTTTAGAGGTATATTTAGCCACCGCCGCTGCTGATCATCAGGTTAGTATTATAAGGGTTTTTGTAGGGTTTGGGTGACGTCACGCGTTCGCTTCGCTTCGCATTCGCCACTAAAAGGTGGAATAAACGCGAGAGATAGGAAAAAAAGCCTCCATGCAATAATGGTAGCATACATATGTATGCTTTATACGTCAAATAATATTACGTTATGATATTTTTTATTTATTTTACAGACAAAAATCTGGGATCTAAGGCGACGCGCCTGCCTCTACACAATACCTGCGCACACGCATTTGTTAAGTGGTGAGTTATAATAACAATAATTATATACAGGGTATCCCACTATCGGTATACTAAGCGCGAAGGGACTTGTAGTTTTGCATACACTGATCACGTAAAAAATACTTAAACAACAAAATGACGTGAAAAATTTTTTGCTAACTTTTTAGCAAAAAAATTTTTCTTCTCTAGCTTCGCTCAGTCGGCCAATACCGCTTCGCTGATATGAGCATTTTGTCTATGAAAACATATCTCTAAGCAAAATTTCTTCAAAACAGTGTCGACATTTTACGCCTGAAAGAGTTGAAAACTGTCTCACTAAAGATAATATTTATATTGACTTAAAATACCACTGTGTGGTTGCATACGTCTCAAGTTGAAAATTACGTCAAAAATTTATATTTTCATAATACTTGCTTGATTCATTTAAAATTTGATTGAATTTCTCCATCAAAAAATAAATAAAATATCTCAATTTGCAGACGTCAGATACCAAAAGAGCCACGGTCACTTTCTGTTGACGTCATCGTACGACAAAACCGCCAAATTGTGGTCGAACCCCGCCTGGCATCCACTGAGGACATTATCTGGACATGATAATAAGGTAAAACAATCCTACTATAATCCATACTAATATTATAAATGCGAAAGTAACTCTGTCTGTCTGTCTGTTACTCAATCACGCCTTAACTACTGAACCAATTTGCATGAAATTTGGTATAGAGATATTTTGATACCCGAGAAAGGACATAGGCAACTTTTTACCCCGGGAAATAGGATAGGTTTTATCCCGGAAATCCCACGGGAACGGGAACTATGCGGGTTTTTCTTTGACTGCGCGGGCGATGCCGCGGGTGGATAGCTAGTAGCTAGTAATTAATTAGTTTTGTCACGCAAATACTACTGAACCGATTTCAATGAAATTAAGCACACATATAGAGGGTAACTTGGATTAACACATAGGATAGGTTTTCCCGGCAATCCCACGAAAACGGGAACTAAGCGGGTTTTTCTTTGAAAAGGCGGGTGAAGCCGCGAATGAGTAAAGCCGGCTGACAATGTAATATTTTTTTGTTCTTTTTTCAGGTGATGAGTGCAGATATTTCAATGGATAATAAGTACATAGCAACATGTTCTTACGACAGAACATTTAAATTATGGGCTCCAGATTTAGTATAGTTTTGTGAATAAATTTTGAAATTAATATGTGTGTTTCATTTGTGTACATTATATGAATTTTCCTGTTGAAATAATATCAAATACCTAATAAATAGTTTTAAATAAAACTACATGATATCAACTATAACTGTTGTATGGATTCCTTGATAAGTGTACAAAGTTTGAATTAAATATGTCCGTTTGAAATGGGTCAAAATTGGGCCAAAATCAAATCAAAATAAGGAAGATTTTTTTTTTATGGTATAGGACAGCAACCGAGCAGACGCGTCGCCTGGTGTTAAGCGATACACGCCGCCCATAAGCATCCACTCCACTGGGAAGTGGATGTGTTGCTGTCCTCAAAGGGATTTTGAAGGAGTTAGGTAGAAGGCGCGAGGATAGGAGGGAATGAAGATAGGGAAGGAGAGGATGGGTACGGGATGGGAAGGGATGTGACCTCACTCACCGTACGGAACGCGACAGTAAACTGTCACTATGGCGCCGATATTCTGTGAGGGTGTGGTACCTTCCCCGGTGCGAGCGTGGCCCAATTCGTGCCGAAGCATGCTCGACTCCCACTTACAGAGAAGATTAGATACAAAAAAAAAGACATGATACAGGTGAAGCTAATAAAAGCGTGTTGAAAAATTCCGCACCTAGATTTGTTGCCTTGTTTTAAGTAGTAGGAAAAAGACAACAGTCGAGATATTAATCTAAGCTAAATTAAAATGCAGTAGCGCCAAAATGGCCAAAAAAAACGCAATTTTCAAATTTCTTTATAGCTGAATTCTATTCTACCTTGAACGCGCAAAGTATAAATTTAGGTAATATGTCATTGAGATATTATTACTACGTATAGAGAGGACACCATGAACAAAATCTGTGCGACAAGCACGGCGGCGCAGGGCGGCTAGTGAGCACTTTGAAGATATTCTGCCTCTTATTACTTATAAATTAAAACCACTCAATGTAACAAATAAATATTGTTTATCTTATTAAAAAAATATGAATAAACTTATCAATTAAAAGCAATCAATGTAACAAAAGAAAATTTGTTTGAGGCAATTGACTCTAACTCGTGTTACAAATAGTGTAGTAGCGATGTCCTCTCTAGTACATAGTAACTCAATGTAATATGTATTGTATGCTTCTTGGTCTGCTTATTCCGCAATCACAAGTGTACGTTATATATTTTATTTATTAATTTAACGGTGAATATTAATTAGTAATACCTACTTGACGAATATTTTCATTACACACATTGAGATATACATATGGAGACGAAACCGCCTACATCACTTATGTTCCGCTCAACATACGCCATATGGCGTAACTGCACGCTCATTTTTTATTTGTTTTAAAGTGAAACGCATCAAATAAGCCTTTGTGTGTGTTACGATATTGCACAAATAATACGGAAAAGTGCAAAGGAATAACTTTCATCGGTAAGTACCTAACTAGATAATAATTTTTAAAACTTAGATCAAAAAAATGGCGCACAGATTTTGTTCGTGGTGTCTCCTCCATACGTAGTATTATTATCTCAATGATTATACAAGATAATATGTTTTCTATATCGTATTCACATACAAACATATAAAATTAATGAAACCCTTGGTTTTTAGTGTTTATTTAACATTTACATGTGGAACTAGCATTTTTTATAATTGATAATAATCACAGATAATAATAATATGTATATTTTTCCCTGATCTAAGATTTTTCCTGATTTTTCCCTACAATCTAATGGTCACCTAATGGTGGTTTTATTAAATTTTATTGTTGGCAATTATAAAGTTCTTGTCAAATGGTATTTGTAATTTGACATATTATAAATTATAAACGCATAGAAAAAATAACGGGAATAGGGACGTATCGATGCATTAAAAAAATATCGACAAATACGTAATAATTTAGGCTATCAATTAAATAATAATATTATCGGCAGATTATTATCTCAACATAATTATAACATGTTGCGGATTTTCAGAACTGGTTATCAGTTTAATCAATCAATGTATTTTGTATTGTAAAATACTGTAACTCTCTCGTGTAATTTAAATTCTATTTATGAAAGAAAAAAGGAACAAAAGTAAGATGAATAGGTAATCAAATGGGTTTTACAACAACAGGTACTGCTGACTCATATGGTTTGAAAACTTGAAATACAATGACGTTCTATCACGATCTGCAAATGAATCATCAACCAGTTTCACTTTTTCTAATCTATTGTTTTAAATCTATGACGTATTATAATAAACTACATATTTGTTTATATATAAAACTTAAAGGTGTGCTTAATTTTTTTACAACACATTATTTCCACATGTTTCCATTTCTAGAAATGCAATGAGTAAATACTATAAATTTTTGTTACAAAACATTTATGAGGGAATGTTTAATACGCATTGTTTAATGTCCACATCAAATTAGATTTTATCTACCGTGTTCACACGATAAGAAAATTGCTTAATTGAAAAGATAACATTTCTTCGACATGTTACATACAATCAAATGTGGTTCATTGATTCTTATCGAGGTTGCTCGACATTAAACGAACCGTCTGTCGCATCACTAGCCAACCAGATTTCGTGCGTAATGTCATTGACTCCACAGTGAAGGCTCGGTTGTGGGGTGAGGTGTTATTTCCCAATTGCATTTAAAATGAACTTATAGCAGACACTGCCCGTTATTTGCCGCGAGCGATCGAACAAATAATTTAACAGTACATTAAGTTTAATTACGCCCGTCGGCCGTGTTTACTATTAGTTGTAATTCATCGCTACGAGTTGATAGTTGATAAAATGGTGATCCAAAAAATATGCTGTCTCGGTGCTGGCTACGTTGGAGGTCCTACGTGTAGTGTGATCGCGTTGAAATGTCCCAACATCACTGTAACTGTATGTGACAAGAGCGTGGAGAGAATAAATCAATGGAATTCAGATAAATTGCCAATTTACGAACCGGGTTTGGATGAAGTCGTGAAGCAATGTAGGGGCAAAAATCTATTCTTCTCCACGGACATTGCTAAAGGTATTCGAGAAGCTGACTTAATATTTATTTCTGTGAACACGCCGACTAAAACAATAGGCAACGGAAAAGGCAGGGCTGCCGATTTGAAGTACATAGAAGGAGCTGCGCGAATGATCGCCGATTTGGCAACAAGCAATAAAATCGTAGTCGAAAAGAGCACCGTGCCCGTAAAAGCTGCGGAAATTATTATGAAAATCCTTCGCGCTAACACTAAACCCGGTGTTGAGTATCAAATTCTGTCGAACCCTGAATTTTTGGCTGAAGGAACGGCTATAGTTGATCTGGTGGAAGCGGAACGTGTTTTGATTGGTGGTGAGGATACCCCTGAGGGTCAGAAAGCAGTGCAGGAATTGTGCTGGGTATACGAACACTGGATTCCAGCTAAAAACATCTTAACAACAAACACATGGAGTTCAGAGCTATCTAAGCTGGCGGCAAATGCATTTTTGGCTCAAAGAATTTCAAGTATCAATTCTCTCTCTGCTGTGTGTGAAGCCACGGGGGCAGATGTATCTGAGGTAGCTAGAGCAGTCGGCCGTGACTCAAGAATAGGTCCAAAATTCTTAGAAGCGTCCATTGGTTTTGGGGGCAGTTGTTTCCAAAAAGACATTCTTAACCTGATCTATTTATCCGAATGTTTGAACCTACCAGAAGTAGCAGCATATTGGCAGCAAGTTGTCAACTTAAATGACTACCAGAAAACCCGCTTCACCAGAAAAGTTATAGAATCACTTTTTAACACTGTATCAGATAAGAAAATAGCCATCCTTGGTTTCTCCTTCAAGAAAAACACGGGAGACACTAGGGAGTCGCCAGCTATTTACGTATCAAGTACGCTCCTAGATGAGGGAGCGAAACTGCACATCTATGACCCTAAAGTTGAAATGGACCAGATATTTTACGAACTAACGCACCCCCAAGTGACAAATGAGCCAGAACTAGTCCGTAAAAACATTGAAATCCACGACTCTGCGTATTCAGCAGTGACGGGGGCGCACGCGTTAGTACTATGTACTGAATGGGACGAGTTTAAAGAACTTGACTTCAGAAGGATCTACAACGCAATGATGAAGCCAGCGTATATATTTGATGGACGTAAGATTCTGGATCATGAAGCCTTGTTGAACATTGGATTCCATGTGCAGACGATTGGCAAGAAATTGTCGAGAACAGGCAGTATTCGTGCACAGGGGAGCCAGACTTTGCCTTAAGTGTGAGTATATTTTCTTTATTTCATGTACAAAAAAATAATAAGTTGTTTTTTTATAGAAATAAATTGAATCAATACAAAGTCAAGGATGGCAAAAAGAATTTAATTTAAATCATGAATGATGGTTGTAGAAGATTATTTTGTACTAGCTTCCGCCCGCGACTCCGTCCGCGCGGATGTCGGTCTTTGCGTGGATGGTTTATTTCTCCATTTTGAGTAACTCGGACAATGACATCTTATAAATATCTATTGGACCCAAATACGGCTAGGTCTATAATAATACGCAACGTGTGTTCGCGGTACCTACTACAGAACAACGTCTATGGATAACTGAAAAATTGAGATTTATTTTTTTTCTACGTATTTTTCCAGGATAAAAAGTATCCTATTTTACGCCCAGGATAATAAGGTATAATTATACCAAGTTTCATCGAAATCGAACCGGTAGTTTTCACGTGATGTCTTCACATACAGACAGACAGACAGACAGACAGACAAAAATTTTTTTAATCACATATTTGGGTTTGGTATCGATCCAGTAACACCCCCTGCTAGTTATTTTTTCAATATGTTCAATGTACAGAATTGACCCTTCTACAGATTTATTATATGTATAGATAGA
Source organism: Colias croceus (assembly GCF_905220415.1). Lineage (NCBI taxonomy): Eukaryota > Metazoa > Arthropoda > Insecta > Lepidoptera > Pieridae > Colias > Colias croceus. The sequence continues at coordinate 1,846,414 of NC_059559.1, read as the reverse complement.
TGTACATACATATTATTACATAATGATAATACATACACAATAATTTAACAAACATAATCTATACTAATATTATAAAGCTGAAGAGTTTGTTTGTTTGAACGCGCTTATCTCGGGAACTGCTGGTCCGATTTGAAAAATTCTTTCGGTGTTAGATAGCCAATTTATCGAGGAAGGCTATTTAACATCACGCTAAGACCAACAGGAGCGGAGCAATGCGGGTGAAACCGCGGGGCAAAGCTAGTGTATGATATTAGTTAAATAGTAAAATAGAATAAACTCTCTTCATAGGATTTTAGTTAACAAACAAACAAAAAAAATTAAAGCCATACTTGTGTTAAAATATTATCTTACTAGCGGTCTGCCCCGGCTTCGCCTGTGGTGCATATTTCGCAATAAAAGGTAGCCTATGTTTTAAAGATTGTGCCAAATTTCATCAAAATTGGTTGAGAGGTTTAAGCGGGAAAGCATAACAGACAGACAGACAGAGTTACTTTTGCATTTATAATATAAGTAGGGATTAAACCTGTATTCACAAAGATACAAGTCCTCAACTTTTATCTTATTTTTTACTCAAGTTTTAACTACATTCTTATAGTCTACTTAACTAGATGTAAGATAAAAATAGGTTCACCATTTTATTAAAACCTGTTTCCATGTAATAAACAGGTGAAGTAAAGAATAATATGCATATTTTATAATTATTAAAGAGTATTTATTGCAATTTCACAGTAAATTTAAATAACTATGATAAGATTTTGAATTTAATAGCAATAAATGGAATTATTGTTATCGGAGGCCATTGTAAATTAATATTTATGAAGAATATTGTATGCAATTTGTTTTGTTTTTATATATTTTACAAATTTCATGGTTTATTATAGATATTTCAAAGGCTTTGTACAAGCAAGTTTTTATAAGCTTGTAAGCAATCTCCTCTGAAATGGTTAAATAAATATTCATGATTTTTTTTTTGTAAAGTCGCTAGGAATGGTTTGTAAAAAAAAATATCCCTAAGTGATATGGCAAAACAATATTTGTCGGGACAGTTAATTAAATATTACTATACTAATTACAATATATCATATTATAAAATGCTAATCTCAGGAACAACTGGTCCATTTTGTAAAATTATTTTGGTGTTAGATAGCCTTATTATCGAGGAAGACTATAGAGTATAGGCTATATATCATCACGCTAAGACCAACAGGAGCGGAGCAAGGCGGGTAAACCGCGGGGCGCAGCTAGTTTATAAAATAAAACGAAAGGAAATATCTTAATAAAACATGATGCATCAGATATTTATTTGTGAGTAATACATAATGATTACAGGATATCTATATAATGAAATGTAAATATTTATATAAAAATTCAATAGGTACACGTAACTGCGTTTACTGGCAAGATGTAGTCATCATATCTATATTAATATTATAAAGCTGAAGAGTTTGTTTGTTTGAACGCGCTAATCTCAGGAACTACTGGTCCGATTTGAAAAATTTTTTCTGTGTTAGATAGCCCATTTATCGAGGAAGGCTATATATCATCACCCTAAGACCAATAGGAGCAGAGCAATGCGGATGAAACCGCGGTGCACAGCTAGTTCTTAATACTAAGAATGTTTTATTTTACATTGCGTGTTATTAGCGTCCTTGTCTATGCTATGCTAGTTAGATAGACAGAGATAGCAACATGCACGAATGTTACTCGTCAAGCGGTCCGCCAGCCATCTAAATTTCTTAATTTAAATTCAATAAAAAAAACTTATCTACTTTTTGTGGATTTTTTTTAAACTAGATTTTTTTTGTTCATATCAAGAAAAAAGAAGGTTAGTTTATATGACATTTTCTTTTAGGAGCTCTTAAATTACCTAACCTACCTAAATTTTAATTATTAAAAAAATTATCTACCATTTTTTATATAAGAACTGATCTACAATACTGTAAATATCACAATGGGTATTTCTATTTTAAATTCATTGCAACAAGGAAATATGGATTTCCCAGTAAATATGAAACTGATAAACTGATATTATACCTACGTTGTTGTCTTTGCTTACGTATTATACTTTCATTGTACATACTATTTTTATTACTCGACTGCGGCAAATTTAGGGTTATGTTTTATCTATGTCTATGTATTTCTCTCGCCCGCGGTTTGATCATAGTGAAAAAAAAAAAAACCGGCCAAGTGCGAGTCGGGCTCGCGCACAAAGGGTTCCGTAGCAGCAAATATAATAAACTTATTATGTCAATTTATACACCTGGTGAATGGAGCCTAAACTCTCCCGATATTTTGCCTTGTACTTTTATGTATGAATATTAATTTTATATATGTATTTATAAATATTCCGTGCTATAGGCGTGCCCAAATCGGCTTGTGATAACTGAATAAAGAAGTATATACACCAGCTTCACAATTAAAATTACCAAATATATTATCCAGGTGAGTTTCACCTCTAGTGGTTATACAATTCAAATGCACAATGTATTTAAGGTACATTACTGGATAAGGATTAATGGCGTATTGCTTGAATAAGCTAATATTTCTCGTAAAAAGTACCTACATTATAAAGATTTTATATCATCGCGGATTTTTAAAGGTGTACAATACTGTAGTATATTTTTTGATCTATCTTATAAGGTTCAGCCATCGTTTTCAGTGTAAGCACAATAACTTAACCAAAATTACAGTTAAATCAACCTATCTCAAAAACTATAAGAGATACTTTGATCAAACCAAAAATCGTTGAAAGAGTTAATTAGCATGCATCACCTCTATTTTTTTTAGAATTTTATACCCCGTAGTTATAAAAATAGAGGGGGGGGGGACATACTTTTTACGACTTTGAGAGCTGATATCTCAAAAACCGTTCACTTTAAGAAAAATGTTTTTTAGAAAACTTTATATCATTTTAAAAGACCTTTCCATTGATACCCCACACGGGTATGTACATCGAAAAAAAAAATTTCATCCCTCAGTTACATGTATGGGGGGCCCCACCCCCAATTCTTTTTTTTACTATTTAGTGTCATATTTTTGTAGCGGTTCATACAACACATATTCCCATCAAATTTCATCACTGTAGTACTTATAGTTTCCGAGTAAATCGGCTGTGACAGACGGACAGACGGACAGACGGACAGACGGACATGACGAAACTATAAGGGTTCCGTTTTTGCCATTTTGGCTACGGAACCCTAAAAAGTGGCGAAGTTTTGGCGCTAAAACCTGTGAAAAAATGTATATTAACTTTTTTGGGTTTAATTTTTTGTTTCGTAGTGAATAATTAATAAAAGAAAAAAATATAAAGGAATCGAAATAGGCAGTATTGGGAACAGAATTTTCAAGTTAGAATATAAAAAAGCGGTAAGAAATTTCGGAAAAAAATATTAATTTTAACTACTTACACTTAACAATATATCACTTTTTTTAATTCACTATTACTATTTACTTTAAAATATATCAGTAATGTTTGTGAACGTGTGAAAAATAAGGGATTAAAAATTGAATGCGCGTTTTGAAACATTTTTTTTTTATTTTTTCATTTAATTTTAAAAACTGCCAACATCTTCGCGTACCTAGTTACATAGGTAGTTTATTACGTAATTTATGGCATTAACAATGTGATGAAAACGCAAGTGAATAGTCAGTAAATATTTATGTTTTTGTCAGAGTTTCACAGTTATTAACGTTACATAATGTAACAGTTATTTCTTATTTCATGATTTTACTTTCATGTTTCGTGTAAGTGTGCATTTATTTATCACGGGATGAAGTGGGCGAAACAGGTGAAAAATTACATTTGCAACCGTCAAAGAAAAAGTCTTCTGTAGCGAATACTTTTTTTTTTGAAAGCTAGTGCCTAAAGATTTAGTTCCTACAATTTGAAGGCGGTTTTTTTTATTTGTTAAAAAATTGTGAGTTTTAGATTACTTCCTAAGTACTAATATTATATAAATGCGAAAGTTTGTGAGGATGTGTGTGTGTGTGTTTGTTACTCTTTCACACAAATACTACTGAACCGATTACATGAAATTTAGCACACATATAGAGGGTAACTTGGATTAACACATAGGATGGGTTTTATCCCGGAAATCCCACGGCAACGGGAACTAAGCGGGTTTTTCTTTTAAAATGCGGGCCAAGCCGCGGGCCGAAAGCTCTATACTTTTGAGTTTTAAAATTACTTATATTTTTTAATTTTTAAGACTTTCGTTGCACAGCACGTATCGCGATGAAACATACATTCGATGATTCGAGAGATTCGCATTACCTAGGTATTTGTGATACGGAAACAACGATGTGTGTAGTAAAAACATTATACCAACATGCATTGTAATTTCTAATTTAAGGCTTTAATAGGGGCTAGCGACCTTGACGACGATTTACAAGGCGGGATCGGGAGACGACCGCGGAATTTACCGTAGTAAAAGTACGTATAAAAATTATTAAAAAGATATTTGGATATGGAATCAAAATTTAAAACAACCATGCCCTGTGTTTCAATTTGATTAAAACACTACAATAATTGATGTTATATTGACTTAGCGTTTTGGTTTAAAGTCCAAAAATCGACCTCAGTTCATTATTTTTTTCCAAAAAACCTGATTGTAAAATAAACTTATTAAAACAACCATGCCCTTTATCATATTCGAAACTTTAATATACATTTTTTTTTAGATATGTACATTAAGTATCTAAGAAGAAAAACGGTTATAACTAGAGTTAATTTTCGGTATTAAAAGGGAACTCTACCCGATTCAAGCCTTAAACATACGGAAATTCATGCAGAAGCCTGAAGCATTAAGTAGGTACATACCATGTTTTCAATTTTGGGCAATTAACAAATTTGTTAGGTAATTCTAGTTTTATTATCAATTATCATGTTTTCCTTTTTAGTTTCAAATTACAATTAATATTTAAACTAGGGAAAACGCGTTATAATTAACAATAAATTGTATTCAGTAATCACTAATTATTCGGAAATTAGGTAATAGTACGAGATCCGGCTGCAGGATTAGTGCGTTCATCGGTTTTTTGCTGAAAACCGAATTTTTATGTATATTTATAATTAGAAGAATATATATCGACTAGGTTGCCAGTCAAAATTTGGCCGCAAGCATGTTTAATTAAAATTTTTCTAATCGATTTTTGGGAAAAAAATTCGTTCACTTGTTTTTTGAATAAAATGTAGTCTACATCACGGCAAATGATATAAAGATTCAAAAAAATCACGGTTGCCGCTTTTCACCTGGCCGCAACATCTTGGCAGCCTGGTGCAAACAGGTATGATTTCGATTCATTTTTACGTTCATAACGTACATTTATGAATCATATATCAAATTAAAGCTAATTTTTTTCTATTTATTATCATATATGGTTGCCTAATTAAATCCGGCCGCAAATAAGGGTTGCCGGCTGTTAAAAATTATAAATATTTACGCCTATTAGTACACCGACGCATTCGCGTGCGGCAGCGAAATAACGAGAAAAAGAGAGGATCGGCTGTTAATTATATTAAATCAATATTACTTTTTAAATTTGTCATTTTGAAAAGGACGACATATTTTCTTTCACTCAACCTTAAATATTCAACATCTTTAACAGCCGGCAACCCTTATTTGCGGCCGGATTTAATTAGGCAACCATATATGATAATAAATAGAAAAAAATTAGCTTTAATTTGATATATGATTCATAAATGTACGTTATGAACGTAAAAATGAATCGAAATTATACCTGTTTGCACCAGGCTGCCAAGATGTTGCGGCCAGGTGAAAAGCGGCAACCGTGATTTTTTAGAATCTTTATATCATTTGCCGTGATGTAGACTACATTTTATTCAAAAAACAAGTGAACGAATTTTTTTCCCAAAAATCGATTAGAAAAATTTTAATTAAACATGCTTGCGGCCAAATTTTGACTGGCAACCTAGTCGATATATATTCTCCTAATTATAAATATACATAAAAAGAATGCGTCGGTGTACTAATAGGCGTAAATATATATAATTTTTAACAGCCGGCAACCCTTATTTGCGGCCGGATTTAATTAGGCAACCATATATGATAATAAATAGAAAAAAATTAGCTTTAATTTGATATATGATTCATAAATGTACGTTATGAACGTAAAAATGAATCGAAATCATACCTGTCTACACCAGGCTGCCAAGATGTTGCGGCCAGGTGAAAAGCGGCAACCGTGATTTTTTTGAATCTTTATATCATTTGCCGTGATGTAGACTACATTTTATTCAAAAAAACAAGTGAACGAATTTTTTTCCCAAAAATCGATTAGAAAAATTTTAATTAAACATGCTTGCGGCCAAATTTTGACTGGCAACCTAGTCGATATATATTCTCCTAATTATAAATATACATAAAAATTCGGTTTTCAGCAAAAAACCGATGAGCGCACTAATCCTGCAGCCGGATCTTAGACTATAATTAAAATACAAATTTCTTACTGATAAAGTAATTCAAAATGTAATCATTATGTTAGACACCCATACAGAATTTCACTAGAAACGGTTCGAAAAATATTGTATCATAAAATAACAATGATTATAAAAAGTTGTTGTACTTGTTAACTCACTATAACTCACTAGATTCTAGAAAAACCTTTGCGGGGTCATCCAGTTAAATAATTGGTCGAAATATAATGTACAAACAAAAAATCGTTTAAATTAGTTTCGGACAGAAGCTACAAGTAACTTCGTGTGTTTGTTCATGCACCATTATTTCTCAGAAACACATGTGGCGCTGCAATGTGTTAATGTACAGAAAAAATATACGAAGGAAGTGAGGGTGCTGTCGGATGTTAGACTAGTTGTATTTTGTGTGCGGAGCACATGTGTTAGAAGTGAAACTACTTAGGCAAAATTCAAAGATACCAAAATCGTCGCCTTTCTCGATGACGCGACCTTGAAATAAGTATTACCTTTTCTCACCACGCCACATGAAGTATAATTTGTCGGTTTGTTTGTAAGTCTGTCGTAAAGCAAAAGGGAAAATTGAAATAGAAAATGAAAATACGCGTTTAGTTTCTTTTTATCTATGATTAAAATTACCTTGGAGGAATAAAGACTATTTTTTGCAACATAAGAAAAAATAAAATTAAAAAGTTAAAATAGAGCGTGTGTGAATTTTTGCAAGCGAGCAAAGTCGCAGGCGGAAATATGGGTTTTGAAATTATTACATGAACTCAAATGTTAACTAATTTTATGTCTTCTAAACCTCACCATAACAACGTTATTATTTTTATTACAAAATTTATCTTTACCTAGATCTCTTTCTTTTATTTTTAATCTTAACATTATCTACTATTTTGCAATTACCTACCTACCTGTTTCAAAACCAAAAACTACGTCTTTATTCTGTAGTGTTTTTTTTTTTGTTTATTTTGACATGACATGAAAAACGCATCAATTAGATGTGTGCGATAGCCAATATGCAAACAGCCTTGACATATATTATGCTTATTGTCTCTGCTGGTCTCTGCTATCAATCTAATATTTATGGCCATGCCAGACGTGCAGCGTTTTTAACGGCTCGTTTGTATAATCTGTACGATACGGCACTAAACTATCGTAGTAGCTAAACTTTAAAAAATAATACTTTTTAGTTTATCCCACATATACATTTACTGTATCAGTAGTTAGTTTTCCTGCAATTTATTATAGTTAACTAGTTCCACTACTTCAGGATAATATGCTCTGTCTAACTTAAATTTCCACTAAATTTCAATTTAATTTGAAAAACAAAATATGTAATAAAGGACCTTTATAGGACATTATAACATGTATAGCAAAAATATGTGATATCACGCGAAAGCGTGAGACTGAATTCAAAATCTGACTTCAGGTAGTGTATGTACTTCACACATATCTTAAAAGATCTGCACCAGAAAGTTACAATACCCTTCTGCTCTTCTAAATCAAATGAAACTTAATTATTTTAATTATATGTACTTAAACATAATAGATAAACTATAGTTCTCGTCTCGGAGGCCAAGACCCACTTCGGGGTTTCAGCGGCACAGGAGTAAGTAAGTAAGATAAACTATCGTAAATAAACGCCGCGTTCGAACCGCCGCTCGTCTGTCGCGACGTAAGGTCACGTATTTTTATAAAAAGAGGAAAAATGAAGGTTCATCGATCGCCTTGAGTGCTCGTGATCACTCGATGTATCGGTTACGCCATTATATTACGGAAATAATAAATTGATGATTTTAATTGATTTACTAATGGTAGGTGAACTTCCGTTATTTTAATGCATACTTCTTAATCTCAAAGTTGAGAGGAAGATTAGATTTTTAGATTTTGCAGTTATACTTCATTAGGCGCATTGAGAATAAAATTTCAAGGTCGCGTCATGACAATACCGTCACGTCATGGAGTAGGCCGACGATTTTGGTATCTTTGGATCTTGCCAAAGAAGTTTCACTTCTGAAACGTGTGCTCAGCACACACGCTCTTTTTTATTCTTAAAGTAATAACAAAAGCTAAAACCAAGGACCAAGTAAAAAAGATATCAAATTTTCATAGAAACAATTTTTTTCGACGCATATCCGATCCGATTTCGATCATATTATTATCATTGCACCTATTCAGATATTTTTTTTTTGAAAACATTATTTCATTTTAATTTTCGTTACAATAAAATATATTCCGTCAAATTGATTTTAGTACTTCTCGTTTTTGAAGTCGGTTTCAATCAGATAAAGATCATACAAGAATGTACTTACATACTTCCATAATCTTATCAATTTTTTTATGAATCTTTTTTTTATCATAAATCATATTCTTGGAAGATTATAAATATCGACTTATTTACGCTCAGTCTGTACGTTATACCGGATATATCTGATAAATATCATCAAAATCAGTCCAGCTGTTCTGATTATAAATAGCATCCATACTTTTGAAAATACATAACACAAATGTACACCGCGGTTTTACTTTGCTCCTATTGCATTGGTATGTTAGCGTGACGATATTATACTTACAGCCTAATTATAGCCTTCCTCGATAAATGAGCTATCTAAAACTGTAAGATTTTTTCAAATCGGACCCCTACTTCCTGAGTTTAGCGCATCTAAACAAACAAAAAAACTCTTCAGCTTTATAATATTAGTATAGATGCAAATATATCATTCAAATTCGTGTATCACTACATAGTATAAAACAAAGTCGCTTTCTCTGTCCCTATGTATTCTTAAATCTGTAAAACTACGCAACAAATTTTGATGCGGTTTTTTAAATAGAGTGAATTCAATAGGAAGGTTTAGTATATAATTTATTAGGTTTTAGACAAAGGGGGCGAAGCTGCGGGCGGAAAGCTCGTATGTAATAAACCTTTAAAAAAATCATTCAACAATTTGTGGGTTTGAATGAATGAAAAATTCTTTATTGCACACAAAAATACAAGATAACAAAAAAGAATCATACAAGTTATAATATGTACAGAGGGCGGTCTTATCGCTGTAAGCGATTTCTGCCAGACAACCCGAAAAACCAAAAGGATTACATACAAACATGTCACATTTGGACCCCAAACTAGGATAGCCTGTATTCTGGGCTCCACCTTCCTTAATGACACAATAATAACAGCACTATATGTAGGTACAGGTGTCCCAAAACACTACACAAACACACAAAGTTCTCTAAAGGACCAGCTCTGCGTGTTGGATCCGTGTCCCCACGTAAGCCTTCCAAAGGACCGGGTACCTTCCTCATGATGGTACCCTCATATGGAGTGAGATACATAGAAATGTAGAATAATATTAAGACCGGCTACTCACGTACCTGTAGGCTGCAGCAGGGGCAATATTAGAATTGGAGTTTGGACCTAATTGGCTCTTTAATTGTGATGTGTATAGGCAAGCAGGGGCAATTTAGTGAACAAATGAAATTGCTCCGACCGTCCAACCGAGATTATATTGCCCCTGCAGCTGCGGCAGGTACGAGAGTTGCTGGCATTACTTTAATATTTTTTAAATCTATACTAATATTATAAATCTGAAGAGTTTGTTTGTTTGTTTGAACGCACTAATCTCGGGAACTACTGGTCCGATTTGAAAAATTCTTTCGGTGTTAGATAGCCCATTTATCGAGGAAAGTTATAGGCTATATATCATCACGCTTAGACCAACAGGAGCGGAGCAATGCGGGTGAAACCGCGAAGCGCAGCTAGTGAATTATATAAAGCAAAATTCCAATCTGTAAAAGTTAGAGGAAACAACGTCCATTATCTGGCAAAGATAAACCACGAAAATAGTGTATTTTATCGCACACCATAAAACACTAAATAACCAAATCGGATATTGGCAATAAAGATAATATAATTTATAATATTTTCACATTTATTTGATACTAGCTTCCGCCCGCGACTCCGTCCGCGCGGATGTCGGTCTTCGCGTGGATGGTTATTTCTCCATTTTGAGTATCTCTGTCAATAACATCTTATAAATATCTATTGGACCCAATTCCCAAATACGGCTAGGCCTATAATAATATGCAACGTGTGTTCACGGTTCTACGGAACAACGTCTATGGATAAAACTGAAAAATTAAGATTATTTTTTTTCTACGTATTTTTTCAGGATAAAAAGTATCCTATTTTACGCCCAGGATAATAAGGTATAATTATACCAAGTTTCATCGAAATCGAACCGCTAGTTTTCACGTGATGCCTTCACATACAGACAGACAGACAGACAGACAGACAGACAAAAATTTTTTTAATCACATATTTGGGTTTGGTATCGATCCAGTAACACCCCCTGCTATTTATTTTTTCAATATTTTCAATGTACAGAATTGACCCTTCTACAGATTTATTATATGTATAGATTTCGTTTTGAATGCGTGTTTGGAAATCGTAAAATTATGTCAAGATCGTTATCTAAAACTATAGTATGTTTCCTGTACTGATAAAGAGAAACATACATGTATTTTAATTAATATGCTGTGTTTTAGTGACGTTAAAATGTAATTACTCAAAACACATAGCCTATACACGTAGTATATTATTATTAGTCTGTGCCTATACTTAATCCAACTATAATAATATTACTAGCTGTGTCCCGCGGTTTTACCCGCATTGCTCCGCACTTGTTGGTCTTAACGTAATGAAATAATATAGCCTATATACTCTGTATCTATATAGCCTTCCTCGATAAATGGGCTATCTATGACTGAAATAATTTTTCAAATCTGACCAGGTAGTTCCTGAGATTAGCACGTTCAAACAAACAAACTCTTCAGCTTTATAATATTAGTATAGTATGGATAAATGCGAAAGCTTGAGTGTCAAAGATTATATAATTAACTAGCTTCTCCCCGCGGTTTCACCCCCGTGACTCCTCTCCTGTTGGTCGTAGCGTGGTGATATATAGCCTATAGCCTTCCTCGATGAATGGGCTATCTAACACCGAAATAATTTTTCAAATCGGACCATTAGTTCCTGAGATTGGCGCGTTCAAACAAACAAACAAACTTACATACAAACAAACAAACAAACTCTTCAGCTTTATAATATTAGTATAGATTATCTTATCCCAGGTTAATGTATATTGTAGACATAAATTAATAAAATATCTTAATTTTGTTTCAGGAAATTAGAATCTACTCGGTGACTACAGAAGAAGTGATCCATTAATGATGTAGATAGCCCCGGTTGCCAGTTTAAGTATCTAACTTTAATGTTGCAAGTTTCAAAAAGTGTGTTGATGAAAAATGCTTAATTTCAAAAAGTTTTTATAATTATTAATGACTAGCTTTCCGCCCGCGGCTTCGCCCGCGTTTTCAAAGAAAAACCCGCATAGTTCCCGTTCCCGAGGGATTTCCGGGATAAAACCTATCCTATCTCTCAAGTTGGATCGAACTGCAGATGGTGTGCGAATTTTATTATAATCGGTTAAGTGGTTTAGGAGTCCATTGAGGACTTTCGCCTTTATAATATTGGTAGCATGGACTTTTTGTAAAATTCCTTGAAACATTGTTTTGAAAAAAAAAATATATACCTGCCGAATTGAGAACCTCCTCCTTTTTTTTGAAGTCGGTTAATGATATGCCTGTATCCAATCTAAAAGCTAATTATCTCTTCAACACAAAATAGTAATAAAATAGGTCTACTACACTACATTAAAATTGGAATGTTAAGAGAGGTCTACTCAAGGAAAATAATAAAAATAATTTGATATTTTTATTTTTTTGCCATCAATTAAATATTATTTTTAGAGATTTGTGTCATTTCATTATCACACTTTTTATTAAGTAACATGAATATTTGAACAAAATCTTGTTGAATCAAGTATTATTAGAAAGAAACTATATATTAAAGTGAAACTTTTATTACATCGTCTCAAACTTTTTTGTCTGTGTAGCGCATGTCGCGTGACGCACGATACGTACGATAATTATCGTACCAATACGATAATTTTTTGTTAAATGTTTATAGTGTGAAAAAAAGTTTCACTTTTACCGTGGTTTCATAAAACCACACAACATTTTTTAATATATAAAGAATTATTTTTTTAAGTTTCGTCTTTTCAATGTTTACATAGGTACCTAATTTAAATTTGTATTCCTAGAAAATTATTTTTGCATTTGGTTTATTCCTAAGTCCTATTTTTTAGTCTATTAAGTTTCGCGCTTGACCGGTCTTTGCTTTGATGTACTTAAGTTGAGAATGACTTAAAACTGAAATTAACTTCATTGCTATTACTTGATCAGAGTTTTTTTTTTACATTTTAGTCATATTTTTTATAGATGGCAACTAAAAACAAAGACTGGTCGACTCAACTCGCTTATTTTTACTCAAATATATACACAAATCATATTTTTTAGCTAATTTTAAGTTACTCTCCTAAGTATTATTATTATGCGCATTTTAATTTGTTACAATGATGAAAAAATTAAAAAAATCGTGATTTTGGTTTTTTCATGTATAAGTGTAAAGCCATCTGTATTTAATGTGGTACATTAAAAATACAAATGAAAAATGTGTGCGTGACACACGTAAGAAGTGAAACTTCTATATGACCTTATTTTTCAAAAAATAATTTACTATATGTATGCAACTTTACAGAAATACATCGAATCACGCGTGGTAGGAATAAGAAAAAGATGGCGCGTAACGGAAAAATGTTACACTATTTTTTTCCAACGAGAAAATAAAGAACTTTCACTTTAAAAATTTTTTTTTCCAAATTTTTTATTTTGACAGCGCCCAATGCCCATTGACATTTTTTGCATTGTAGCATATTGGTACTATATTGACTCCTATATTAGTTTCATATTTTATTTAAATTTAATTGTCGTTAATAAAGAATTATAAATCGAATATATTTTTAATCTATGATTTTTCGTGCATAAACAATATTTACGTTTCATATTGCCATATTTAAAAATGAATACAAGATTTTTTCTGTATAAAATGTTTCATAAAAAAATAGATTTAATTTATGGCAACTTTTGTCTACTAGTTCTTTACGAATTTACATTTGATTTTGTATAATTCAATATAATATGTAATTGATTTTTTTTAAGTACCCTTATTTCAATGTATTTGACTAAATAGATAATTGTAATTAGAGAAATTAATTAATAGTCGAAAAGGACAAATATTTTTTGTATTATTTCCAGTGTATTTTATTATAAATAAATGTACCTATACTTGTACAAGACTTGATTTTTTATTTTACACGAGCCCCTAAATAATAAAAAAACTACGTGTGGCACTCGGGGACTGCCGCGGTAAAGTTATTGCATGCTATGGCCTATGCCTTCAAGCCACACCTCCGCCCGTCGGAGTGGGGAGCGTGAGAATTTTCGTTACGCAATTACTGGATTCGGTCCCCGCGCTCAAGGCCCGCGATAGAAGCTATGCAATAGCTTAAAAACAAAAATATTTCTGATCATGAGTACACGAAAAATAAAAAAAATAATAATCATATTGTTTGAACAGAAGTTACCTTACATTGAAATCTTAGATGAAATAAACTGGTTTTTCTAAGGCCAAATTTATTACAATGACTTACGTAAATCTATTGTTAATTTGAAAGTAAAACAAAAACGATGATAAAATACATCACGCTGTTAATTTATACATATATTTATATTATAGATATTATCTATATCGGAGTCGATTGTAGGAGTACTTATTAAGGCTTGAATCGGGTAGGGTTCCCTTTTAATACCGAAAATTAACTCTAGTTATAACCGTTTTTCTTCTTAGATACTTAATGTACATATCTAAAAAAAATGTATATTAAAGTTTCGAATATGATAAAGGGCATGGTTGTTTTAATTTGTTTATTTTACAATTAGGTTTTTTGGAAAAAAATCATGAACTGAGGTCGATTTTTGGACTTTAAACCAAAACGCTAAGTCAATATAACATCAATTATTGTAGTGTTTTTACAGTGTGTTTATCAAATTGAAACACAGGGCATGGTTGTTTTAAATTTTGATTCCATATCCAAATATCTTTTTAATAATTTTTATACGTACTTTCACTACGGTAAATTCCGCGGTCGTCTCCCGATCCCGCCTTGTAAATCGTCGTCAAGGTCGCTAGCCCCTATTAAAGCCTTAAACAATAGAAATATTATAAAGTTGAAGAGTTTGTTTGTTTGATAAATGATGATGTTTTGGTAAATGTTAAAATAATTATGTAATGACGATTCGAAAGTACTACTAAATAGTAGTCTAATTGAATAAATGAATGTTTGAGTTTGAGTTTGAACGCGCTAATCTCAGGATCTACGGGGCCGATTTGAAAAAAAAATCAGTACATAGCCTATCGAGGAAGGTTATAATAATAATTATAGGCAATAAATAATCACGCTAAGACCAATAGGAACGGAAAAAACCGCGGGGCACAGCTAGTTTCAAATATGGACCGTGCAACTAAAGATATCCAAATAAATAAACTTCATATTATGACACTAAAAGATATCTTATATCTAGTATTGTTTTTAACTAAATCTTGATATAACTTTGCAATGAGGCGTGCAAAAATTTATTTTTGTAAAGTAGACCCAAATACCTAGATCAAGACAATTTTGAAGATTTTCCTTTAGAAATATTAAAATGGAGATAATAATTTTATCTAATGATTATTCGTGGAATATTATTAAGCTGAAGAGTCTGTTTGATTGATTAGAGCTACTAGGTTCGAGGTGAAAAATATTTTCTGTTGAATAATCCATTTATCTATGTAGGACATTTATCTCAAACTCAATTCTCAAACATTTATTCTTTCAACTAGACTTCCTTCAGAATCCATTTTAAATCGACAAAATACAGAATGTACACCGGTTCGGAAAGCAGTTTTTACAGGGATGAGCCGACAAGAAAATCATCAACGACTTATGGAACGGAGAATCCATGAAAACTTGAGAACAGATGAATTTGAAATTGGGTTGCATGGTTGTATGAGTATCTATGTAGGTATTATTAGAACTACCTATTCAAAAACTTGTGATTTTGATACGCTCGCTGCTTTAGCATTAACACGTTCACTGCGGGTCACCCACAATCGGCCTGGTGCTGTGCCAAATCACTGTGCGCGCGGAAAAAACAGGTCTTTCTCGCTTGTGCGGAACAGGTTTTCTGGGCATTTTTACGAGCATGATAGAGACAAATATAGTTTTCGAATTGTGACAAGAAATGTAGTAATATAGGCAGTTTACTTACGCGACAGGTCGTTTTCGACCTCCGTCGCACAGGACTTTAAAAATTTTACCTCAGTGCGGGAGCGGGCCTGTTTCGGTGGGTGACCGGTAGCGACCTGTTGCCGCACTGTGCAGATGCGTACGCGTTGAGCCGCCAGTAGTGTTGTGCAGTCAAAAGAAGGACGCGCGCTCATCGACTTCAAAATGGCGCATCGTAAAAAAAATAACGCTAGAAAATGTAAGTAATATTGATACTGAAGACGATTACGAAGAGACTAAACGAATTAAATACAGGAAAATATTTCAAAAGCAAGAACCAAAGCCATCCAACAGCAAATTCACAATTTTAGAAAATAAAATAATCCGCCCAGCAAATTATAAACGCCAAAGTATTCTCGGCGACGACATAAGCGACGAAGAAATTTTCCCTAAAAGAAAAAAATATGACTACCCTGATTCTAGAAATGATATTTACATCAGTCCGAGTGGAACAAAACTTCATGTTATGTCAGGACCATGATAACTCGGTTACGAATAATATCGTGGTAAGAATCATTAAATAGTTAAAGTTAATTAAATAAAAAGAATTGTATTTAATTTTGTTTTTAATAATGTTTGGCTTAGTACTTATAAGATTTAAATATAATTAATGACTCGATATTTTATTTTCTTTCACTATCCCATCACTATAAAAATTACACTTTGGTGCGGGATCAGGCCTTGTCGGCCTGACAATTTCGATTGCTAATTTCTCAATTTCTGTTTAGAGAATCCAGGGGCGGGATCAATGTATAGACAAGTGATTCATCAAGATTTCAAAACTGTAAAAAAATCATAGATACTTTATGGGTTGGCTAAGATAATAGAGCTTTAATACTTCTCAGAGCTGTCGTGTCGAAAGGGCCTGCCACGCACATTAAGAAAGTCAAGTGGGTGCTTTTTTGGACTGCCACCGCACCAGCTGAAAGTCATTGTTATTTTTTACGCAGTGAACGTGTTAATAACAACACCTCAGAAAAGGTTGTAGCCTTGGGAGTTCGGATGAAATTAAAATTTTATCTAAATCTAACTAGGCATCATGTACTATTAATTCTATTAATTAAAAGGGGAAGAGTTTGTTTACACGCGCTAGTTTCAGGAACTACTGGATGGATTAGAAAAATGACTTCACTATTTTATATTTACACTAGCTTTTCGCCCGCGTTTTCAAAGGAAAACCCGAATAGTTCCCGTTCCCGTGGGATTTCCGGGATAAAACCTATATGTATTAATCTAATGTGCTAAATTTCATTATATTATTATGTAATCGATTCAGTAGTTTATGCGTGAAAACCATACATACATACAAACCTTTCCTCTTTATTATATTAGTATAGAAGTATAGATGATCCCTGAGTGTTATAGGCATTACATTCCACGGGTGAAGCTGCGGCGGATCACTAATATTCTCATAAAAATATAATTTATAAAGCTGTAGTTTGTTTGTTTGTTTGAACGCGCTAATCTCAGGAACTACTGGTCCGATTTCAAATATTCTTTCGTTATTAGATATAAGATAAGATTGCCCATTTATCGAGGAAGGAGGAAATATCATCACGTTGACCAACAGGAGCGGAGGCCGAGGAGGGTACAGCTTGTAATAAATAATAATAAATAAATAAATAATGTCAATTTGACGATTTTTAAGGCATCATTATGTGTCCTCGATTTTGATCTACATATTGACATTAAACTAATGATGAATGAATTAAAAACTCATAAAATTAAACTAGGTAATTTTGCTTCCTTTTCCGCATAACCTTTTCATCTGTCAAGTCAATTAATTCTTGTCTGGCAGGTATTTTGATTATTGTTAATTTTTGAAACGATTATTTTGTTACTGATTTGTTCAACTTGGTACAAAGTATGGGAAAAAGCAGATTTGCTGTAGTAGAAAAAAAATATATTTACAAAAATTATCAACACTTAGAGCATTAAATATAGCACAGATGAAATGAACCCCATGTCCCCTATTAGCTATGTCCACACTATGCACTTTGCACTATTCAACTTTCGTTTGTCGCTTTCAATATTGAATTCAATATTGAATGCGTTAACGAACGCAACGCCAATATAGTCATTTACCTAGTTCATTCGTAGTTTGCTGTGGTAGTTTGTCAGCTTGTGGAAACATGTGCGACGACAACATTTTACTTAGTGGAATATGTGCTGCTTACTTGGTCATAAGAAATTCCAGAAAAAAAAGAACCAAGCGAAAGTTTCGGATACGAGGCTATTACAATAATCGAAGTAATGTGATTATGAGAGAACTACGAGAAGATAAAGATATTCTTTTTAAAAATTTTACACATATGTCTGAAAAAAAATTCGATAGACTTTTGAAATTGGTTACACCATCTTGTTGTTGAACGCTTTGTGGCACAGAAATCCACCAGACGCGGGAAACGTCTTTCGCAGCGCGCGCTGTGCTTTCAACTGTAAAAAACGCATGCGTCAAGGGCATGCGTTGCGTGCACTGTTGACTGCGCTGTGACGCATGCCCTTGATGAACGAAAAAAGGCACAGTGTGGACATAGCTAGTGGGGTATGGGGCAGATGCATTATACATCTGTTTCACTGATCCAATGTTTTAGTACAAATAGGTGATTAACCTTTATTTTGACAGACCAAGACTTTTTAAGGTTGTTATTTTGTTCACTGGGAATCGAACCCTGGATCTCTCTCATTAACTACTTTATTTAGGATGCGGTATAGGCCATATTAAGCATTTATATCAGTGACAAGATAGGAATACCATAACTTTAGATATTAGAAGTTGATATTTACTGTCTCAAGTAATCAAATTGGCATATAGACAAAATATTCATCTATTTAAAATAATAGTAATGTATATAGATTAAAAGAGGATATTCAATAAAACACAACAATAATTACAAATTGCTATTTCTTTATTAAAAATTACACATTATAAACAACGTCTCCGTCGAAATATCTCAAAAATAACTTCAATAATAATAATATTATACAGACGAAAATGTCAAATTAAATTAATTTAGGCTGCCCTTATCACAACATAATTCTTACACTATCATGACAATATTTTTGTATTACACACTGTTGAAAAACATATTTTTCAGTTAAATAAAAATGATCCATGCATTTTTAATTTTTTAAATGTAATGTTATGTAAATAATTGTGCGAATGTGAAATTTTGAATCAGATTATTTTAGTCAAGAGCTTTTGAACGTTGAAAACAAAATAAATAAAACTAAGAAATCAGCATTGATAACATAAAAAATTAAAAATCATTAGAATTGAATATAAAAATAACCAAATGCTTAGTTGTCATAGCAACATATCATATCATAAAAAACGTTCAAAAGAGTACAAAAAATATAATTTATATACAGAAACTAAATTTTCTGCACATCATTCCCAACGTAAAAATTCACACCCGCAAACTTATTTAGTCACAAGTCTCAAAAAAATCAATGCATCGAAATACAAAAAGACTTTCTAAAGAAAGAGACAATGATACTGCCTATACCTGTCTCTTTCCAACACATTTCAAAAAAATACTACTACATCCATTTTTTTCACAGTTTTTTTATGGCAACAATACAAAAACATTGCCAATATGGCGTCTTAAATCAAATAATAAATGCTTTATCTGTGACCGATGAGTATTAAAAAAAACTACATATTTACAAATCTAAAAT
This sequence comes from Colias croceus, assembly GCF_905220415.1. Lineage (NCBI taxonomy): Eukaryota > Metazoa > Arthropoda > Insecta > Lepidoptera > Pieridae > Colias > Colias croceus. The sequence goes on along the minus strand of NC_059559.1, from coordinate 1,827,010 downwards.
ACACAATAAAGCCTATTACGTTCGTTTGTCACGGCGCAGACGCACTGCGGACTAGATATTTGTGAAAAATCGACGGTTTAAAAACGAGCGGTTGAAACGCGACGTTTTTTGTGCGAGTTTCGATGTCGATGCAGTTGTCTTAACATAAGGATAATTTAAAATTTGAGTAAAATGTAGCTGAAAACTTTAATGTTATTTATTTTTCTAATAGTCGATACGAAAAATGACAACTCAAAATATCACATAATTATTATACACAATTTCAATTTTTTTGTATTTAAACGTGAAATAAATTTCAGAAGAATACTTTTAACTGAGACTAAGTGCTCTATTTCATTGTATTAACATTTTAAAATCTTTACTCAAGTTTAAATTGGTACGTTTCAACCGCTCGTTTGTACACCGCCTATATGCCAATACAATGCTTTATACCGATCGAACAACGTGATATGTCCACAAATAATTCTAAATAAATAACTACAGATTAAAAAATTTAAGCTGCACCGTTTAACATATCTAGATTACAGATAACTACAAAATAATGACATATATTTAAGTAAACTTCAAAAATGTTGCCGTATTTCTTAATTCGCTTGAAAAAATGCAATTTTTTCAAGTTCACTTAAACACACGCCAAATGAATTCTATCTTTCCAATACAATACAATGTTACCCTCATATTAATTTTGAATTAATAATTTCTACGTATACATTCGTTAGCTGGCAACCCTTAGCGACTATGTTGCCATATATCATAGTAATAATAATATAAATAACATACTGCGTAATAGAAATAATAAAAAGTCTACGTCCCATTTCCATTTCGCGGCTACGATATTTGGGTCTAATTTATTTCATTTAAATCTAACCAAAAACTATACGAAAAAAGGTAAATAAAATAATTGATTATGTATTATGTTATATGTATTGCAAAATATCAGTATACCATTTACTTTCATATTGCTCAAATAAGCATGACAAAATATGATTCAACTTGTCAAGCTTATATGACCACCGAAGTTTAAGACTTACATTTCCCGCAAATAATTATGTATTTTTTTTTAACTATTTGAACTGGAAAACAAAAACCAATACATACATACTGCGCCAGCGCAGAATTTAGAGATTTTTTTTGTACCATTTTTCCTGATATTTTTAGTTTTACAGCATTCAAATTCTTTATAATGCGTTGCCCCGGAATGGCGAAAGACGCGGGTCCGAATCCCGCACTCTGATCATTTCTTTTCTAAAATCCTTTTATATTTTAGTTATGAAAATTCAAATTAAACCCAAACACCGCACCCGCACACCATCAGTATAAACGCTAAATCTACAGCACCTACCTAGCGTAAGAACTAACATATTCACAGTCTAAACTAACAGTAATATAATATACATAAAAAACGACGACGCAATACAAAACCTGTTTTAATTTTTTCTTTGTTTAAACGCGATAATCTCAGGAACTACTATGTGTTAGATATATGCCTTTTATCGAGGAAGGCTATAGGCTATATATTATCATCACGCTAAGACCAATAGGAGCGGAGTAATGCAAGTAAAACCACGCGGCAGCTGTTTTATTAAATCTCCGTGATCCATGTAAACATCGATTCGTTCCGAATTTGAAAAACACGATTTTCATTTCGTGGTTCATTTTATTATTAGAGTAAAGCCGTAGCTTATAAAAAAAATATTTTACAAAAGCACAATTTAAATCACTACATAGTATAAACCTTTAAAACTACGCAACGGATTTTGGTGCGGTTTTTTTAATAGATAAAGTGATTCAAGAGAAAGGTTTTAGTATATAATTTATTAGATTTTAGACAAAGCGGGTGAAGCCGCGGTCGGTAAGATAGTATGTTTATATTTAAAGTAACAGTTAAATAAATAATTCAGTTTAATATTTTAATTTATGGCAGTACTGCGTTGCTACAACTTTGCCAATGTCGTGACTCGTGTAGGTAAATGGATTTAGTCACGTCCAAAAAAGTAATTCAATTCAATATTTTAATTTATGGCAGTACTGCGTTGCCACAATTTTGCCAATGTCCTGTAGTGAATGGGTTTGTTCACGTTCAAAAAGTTCAAATTAGCTCCAACAGTTTCAAATCAAGCGCAGATAATATCTACAACAAACACAAAAAACAACACAATATATAAATTATCCAGCACCAAGTTAATATATGAATTAGTATAGACAAACACTAGATAGGAGATATCAATTAGCTCAATCATAGTTTAAAAAAAAAGTTCATATCAACTTCTTCGAAGGGTGGCAATTTTGTTTATACACAATTTTGCCAATGTCACGTTGAGAAGACGAAAAAGTTAAAAGAATAAATTCGTTACAATTACTGGTTGGCTGTCACATTGACAACTGTCACACTGACAGCTGTCACTTTTGACACACGTCAGGTTTTGTATTACGTCGTCCGCGAATCAAGAAGCTTATATCTAATACACTGGAGATTGCACTATGAACGTTGACTTGTCACGGGAAGGTATGACCTTGAATGACGCCTGGTTGTTTTTTGTCCCTTTCACACCTAACTTGGCAAGTTGGTGTGAAAGGGATGAAGGAACAACCAGGCGTCATTCAAGGTCATACCTTCCCGTGACAAGTCAACGTTCATAGTGCAATCTCCAGTGTATTAGATATAAGCTTCTTGCCGCGAATCATTCGAATGGCATAAACAAACGTACAGGCATTGACATACGACATCGGATGCGCACTTTGCGATGGGACTCGTGTTATTTTCATAAGCCTTGAATTGTTGGGAACATTACCTTTACGTCATTGGGTTTTTTTTAACCAAATGAGGCTATGGGTATACTGGAGTAATTACGAGGGTAACTTAATTAAAAAAAATAACATTTTTTTGAGTTGTTTCTTGTTATGTTATCATGGACTTAGATAATTTTTGATAGCAGAAATCTTGGTTTTATTGTTAGAACAAAATTCGATGAAGTCAAAGATGGTATAATTTAATAATAACGTTAATCATCAATATAGAAACAGAAAATACTTTTTTACTGTAGTTCATAATTACCCCAATTTACCATACATCAAAATTCTGTCAAAATCTTGCAAAAAGTAAATAAAAATGTGATCTTTTACTGGTGGGACCTATATCGATGCATTTTTGACATGGCACATTTTTTACAAACATAGTAAACATGGAACATACACACAAAATATGAAAAAAAAATCGTAATTTTAATTTTTTATTTTTTCTGGAAAAAAATTGTATGATTGATTAATTTACGATCGATTTCTATACTTTAAGTTTTTTTTTATTAAGTTAGCAGTATGCAACTTAGGGTATCTAGGTTCATATTAATATTTGGATATTTTCATACTTGCACATATAACTTAATATAACTTATACATCAAATTTCACTATTTACGAACGTCTATTCATATTAAATATGGGTATTATATCAATGCCTTAAAACATAGAATACATTTAAATTTAAATAATTAAATCTCATTATACATAGTTTATTTTATGAAAATCAGAATCTATATCATATTTTATTGCGCGGAGAATTTTTGAAGTGAAACTTCATTATGGGGGTTGTAAAAAAATTTAGTGTAACATTTTTCCGTTACGCGCCATCTTTTTCTTATCCCTACCACGCGTGATTTGACGTGTTTCTGTAAATCATTTTTTGAAAAATAAGGTCATAAAGAAGTTTCACTTATTGCGTGTGAACACTAGTACACGCACAAATTCTTTTTTACAGAATTGGAAAGGAAAATTTTTTTTTCTTTTTCTAGATTTTTTTAATTCCAGAATAATATTTAAGTGATCCTCTGTGTAAAAAATGTAAAAAAAAATATACGTTCTTTAAAATGGTTTCAAAAGCTTCGCGTTAATGAAAAAACGATCTTCCACAAATCTACTCCTTTGAATTATCTGTCTCTTTCATTCTCATATAAAGACCGGTGTCAGAGCGAGACAGACACACATTACACGCATTATGAGATTTAAGTATCCAAATCGAATAAATAATATAAACAAATAATTATAATTTAGACAATATTTCGCGATCGGGGTCAATAGATAGAAATTAAAAAATGGCACGTAAAACCTTGTCAATTCCCTTGTTTTTATCATATTTATATAGAAAAGTATAAAAACTTGGCTTAGTACATGTGAATGTGTATTAATTACTGTCACTAATATTAAATACGCAAATTAATTTAATAAATACATATTGAAATTTATTTATTGAGAATTAATTACGCAGTTATATCATATTTATGAAAAACAATTTCAAAAATGAGTTACAAAAAACAACACGGTTTCCTGTACTTACTACATTAGCAAAAAAAATACACTTACAAAATGGTTATTTCCAAAAAATTACAGATAAAAATTTGACCCCTCAAAAAAAAACATTAAAAGTAAAATAAAAAAACTATACAAAATAATGGCATAATGTCGCCGGTGTATAACCGGCCGAATAATAATTATATTATTAATATAATAATGAATTATTTCGCTTAATCTACATTAATACGGATAAAACTATCTTATTTGGCAGTAACGGACATTTTATAACTGCGTCCTGAAAAGAGAAAAAAAAAAATATTTTTTTGTAGAACATAAAAACATCAATTAAAACAGAGAAAATAATATTATGTTAGTTTCACCACTTTAAAATTTAAATAACACAAGGCTAAACGAATCTTAAAGATAAACGTACACGGACTGCTCGAGCCGTCGCTACAAACCGCGCAGTTGACGGCTTGAAGCGGTCGCGACTGCTCGAGCAGTCCGTGTACGGCAGTGAATGAATGTCCATAGTTCAACACGCGGTCGCGGCTTCAAGCCGTCGGTCTCAACTGCTTGAAGCCGTGTACGGCCGCCCTTATGGCTGTCAAAATATAAAAAAAAAACGACGTGTGACACTCGGGGACTGCCGCGGTAATGCTATTGCATGCTATGCCTTCAAGCCACACATCCGCGCGTCGGAATTGGGAGCGTGAGGCCTTTTCGTTACGGAATTTCTCTTCTTCGGAAGCTATGCAATAGCATAAAAAAAATACAGATGTGTGTGCCAATGAGCACACGTGTCAGAATCCCGTCCGATTAGGGCCCTTCTGGCCTCCTCCACTCAAGCGACAGCTCAAGCCGAGGTTCGTGGTCCCCGTGGCGGGGGGACGCCCTTGTGCATGTCGCTACCAGGGTGAACCTTCAGTTCACCCCCGCGTCCGCTTTAAAATGTAGAAGCCCTTCTGGCTAACATTGAGAGACACCTTACAAAAAAAAAGACGGGTTGCACTCCGGGAGTGCCGGCAGAAGTGAAAACTTGATTATTAACGTTCAGCATGTTTGATATTTTGGAATGGTATCCGTCTTACGCATGGAATATAAGGGCTAAAAAAAAAAATCCGTCTTACGCTTTTTCGATCAGGCCACATGTCCTGACGCGAGTTTAACATTTTATACCCAACGCCGCTAAAGAAGTTTTCACTTCACAAGTGATAACTGCGTTAAAAACAACCGACTTCAAACTTGCACTTGCAAAATTTACAAATACCTACAGACAAAAATGCTCATAAAATACTGGGCCTATCCGAATAAAATTTTTATGGGACCAATTCGACACCATCCCGCATCGAACAAAAAAAGAATCACGTAAATCGGTTCAGAAACCTCGGAGTAATCGGTGTACATACAAAAAAAAAATATACCAGCCGAATTGATAACCTCCTCCTTTTTTTTGAAGTCGGTTAAAAAAAAATGTGTCAGAAGTGAAACCTCTACACGCTCACCGCTATAGGAACAGCACGGGCCGCTCGTGCGCGCGCTCGGAGCCGCTCGAGTGCGACCGGCGCGTGCCCCCCCCACCGCCTCCACCACCACCCTCTACAACGCTCGTGCCTGATCCGCTTGATGTGGACTTCACTTCGCCCTCGCGGTTCGCTGAAAAAAAAAAGAGTGTGTGTACTTATGTACACGCGTTAGAAGTTATACTTCTTTGGCGTATGGAAAAAATACTAGAATATGCAACTTGAACATAGTTATCAATTTTCATATCACCTAGAAGTAACTTCATGCTGTTAATTTTAGGTTTATGTTTGTGCGCGCGTATCGTAAATATTCATCATTTTTCTCCATTGCGCCAAAAGAAGTATAACTTCAAAAACAAATAAAATAAGTATAATGGGTGTTCAAATAGGTGCTCCTCCTCACCCCCCCCCCCCTCTCAATGTTAAGTATTAATATATAATCACGTGGCCCACAAGCTCGCCATCAAACGCCGTATCTTTGCATGTTGCATTTTCTATCGTCTGTACCGCGTATTACATCATCTGCACCGCTAAGTGCATCGTCTGTACCACTATGTGTTATCTATACCACTAAATGCTACCTGTACCGCTAAGTGCATTTTCTATACCACTAAGTGTTATCTGTACCACTAAGTGCATCGTCTGTATCGCTAAGTGTTTTCTGCACTGCTAAGTGCATCGTCTGTACCACTAAGTGCTACCTGTACCGCCAAGTGCATCGTCTGTACAGCTAAGCGTTATCTGCACCGCTAAGTTCATCGTGTGTACCACTAAGTGTTATCTGTACCGCTAAGTGCATCGTCTTTAATGTTAACCTCAATAAGATTTTGTAAATTAAAAATTTGTTGTCAAAATTTATTTAAGTCCCGTAAAAAATTCACAAGTCATTATCGACAAATTATGGATTTCCAAAAATTTGTTATTGACTTTCTCAACTCTATTGGTGGAGTCTTTGTAAAATTAATATAAAAATATACATGACAAAAACTTTTAATTTCCGTAATCTAATGTAACCTAAAAATTAAAATTAAAGGCAGAAACAACTAACGCTATTTTTATTTCTTTTATATAAACAGACATGATTCTTCTTACATTAAAAGTCATCTATATACTTACATTAAAATAAGAAGTACAAAATTTAATTCTGAAATATTTAGCACATTTCTTTAGAATTTTTTCTCAATCTTAATATATATAAATCTCGTGTCACAATGTTTGTCCTCAATGGACTCCTAAACCACTTAACCGATTATAATAAAATTCACACACCATGTGCAGTTCGATCCAACTTGAGAGATAGGATAGTTTAAATCTCAAATCGTTTTAGAGAAAGCGGGCAAAGCCGCGGGCGGTAAGCTAGTAATAATAATAAATATCTCCATTTACCTGCGGGTTCCTTCGCGGTGAGATGGTCAGAGCCTGCGCTAGAGCCCCCGCTGCCGGAGAGAACGCTCTCCTCGCGATTATACCTGTAAATAAATTCAAATTTTATACAATACTAGTGGTCCGCCCCGGCTTCGCCCGTGGTACATATTTCGCAATAAAAGGTAGCCTATGTCCTTTCTCGGGTATCAAAATATCTCCATACCAAATTTCATGCAAATTGGTTGAGTAGTTTAGATTGAGATCGATCGAGATCGAGATTGAGTAACAGATAGACAGACAGAGTAACTTTCGCATTTATAATATTAGTAGGGACTAGCTTTCCACCCGCGTTTACAAAAAATAACCCGCATTGTTCCCGTTCCCGTGGGATTTCCGGGATAAAACCTTTCCAATGTGTGCAATAATTCAAGTTACCCTTTATATGTGTGCTAAATTTCATTGTAATCGGTTCAGTAGCATTTGCGTGAAAGAGTAGCACACATATAGAGGGTAACTTGGATTAACACATACGATAGTTTTTATCTCGGAAATCCCACGGGAACGGGAACTATGCGGGTTTTCCTTTGCAAACGCGGGCGAAGCCGCGGGCGGAAATCTAGTTTATAAATAATTGTAAATTGGACAGCCTGTGAATATTGGAATAGAAACTCACATATAGAAACATTAAATAAAAGCATTTTACACGTTCGAAATTAAACCACGTACCAAATACACAAGAAGGGGGCAAAAAAATCCTAATATGTCACAAAACTCACAATGCATGTATATTACCGCATGATAACAAGTTACTATAAGTTAATTACAATAATGTGCATAATACAAACAGCTAAACCGAAAACGATGCGACTCACCCATATATAGTGTGCTCGCTGGTCACGCACGAGCTGTACTTGAACGGTATCGGCTGGTAGCCGTACGAGCCAGCGTACGCCATGTAACCGGGGCCCATCATGCTGGAAAAAAAAACGATACAAAATTTAAATAAATATATATAAAAAATAAATATTGTAACCGTGGGACATTAATATGTATTATTGTGTACGAATGTGTGTCCGAGGTTCAGGAAGTCACTTGAGGTTCGGCAGCGGCGCGAGGCTGTCACAGTGTGTGTGTGAGTTTTTAGTGTGTGTGCGTTTTAAGCTATTGCATAGCTTCTATCGCGGGCCTTGAGCGCGGGGACCGAATCAAGAAATTCCGTAACGAAAAAACCTCACGCTCCCCACTCCGACGGGCGGAGGTGTGGCTTGAAGGCATAGGTCCCCGAGTGCCACACGTCTTTTTTTGTGTGTGTGCGTTTGCGTTGTTTGAGTGTGTGTGTGCGTTGTTTGAGTGTGTGTGTGCGTTGTTTGTGTGTGTGTGTGTGCGTCACTCACTTGGGGTTCGGCAGAGGCGCTAGGGTATCACTCGCGAGGCTGTCGCAGTCGGGCGCCCGTAGTCTAAGAGCCGCCATATCTGCACACAGCTCTCCGGCCACGTAGTAGCACTGCTCGGAGAACGTTATCTTGTTCACCGTGTGCCGTATGAAGCCGGCCTGTGTATGGGACAAGAATTACATAAAATACCGTAGATATTACGCTGGTTAAAAATTGTCTGTAAAGTCGGTTTACTGACGATAGTTGAACGTGACAACGTCCGATTGTGCTCCTTTGTCGCTCGTTCCGCGCTCTCGCTCGCACTTCAAGCCTTACGGAACGCCTCAGAGCGAGGTAACGCCGCATGAGTCATGTTTTTTCGTGCGTGCAGCCGGCGCTATCGAATTATAAGACGTTGTCACGTCAAAAATTGCGCGTGTCTTGTGTGTGTGTAGTATAACAGGAATGTAGCGTGAGTCGATGTGTGTTTCACTCACTTCGATTTTTTTGGGCTCGGTCGGCTATACTGACTGCATATTTTATTATCTATTAGCTTTCCGCCTGCGGCTTTGCCCGCGTTTTCAAATAAAAACCCGCATAGTTCCCGTTCCCGTGGGATTTCCTATATAAAACCTAGCCTATATTACTCGTGGATAATGTAGCTTTCGAATGGTGAAAGAATTTTAAAAATCGGTCCAGTAGTTTATGAGCCTATTCGTTACAATCAAACAAACAAACAAACAAAGTTTTCCTCTTTATATTATTAGTGTAGACATGTAAAACGTTCGGTATGGTTCATGGTCCTATTGAAGTGTAAAATTTGTGTAATTTTTTTGTCTTTTTTGGGTTCAATAGCGTAAATAAGTGTGCTATCATCGAACCTAGTGTTGATTTGTACATACTTTAATTTAATGAGTACAAAGGCGCAAATAAGGGTCTAGTACATATTTGAGTATGTTTTTTGCACTTTTGTATGTCTACACTAATATTATAAAGAGGAAAACTTTGTTTGTTTGATTGTAATGAATAGGCTCATAAACTACTGGACCGATTTTGATGAAATTTGGCACAGACAATCTTTAGACCCTGAGAAGGAACATACGAACAGCTAGTGTCTTATATTTTAGGTGTAAGTGTGTGTGTGTATTACAATTTAATAATAAGTTTTGTATTTTAGGTGTGTGTATACACTCACTTTGAGCATATGCGAAGCGTACTTCCTAGCGTCCCGCCGGTCAGCTATACCGGCCACATGCTGTAGTATCCAATCAACAACGTCCGCGCCGATAAACGCGTTCGGTATGGTTATTTTGAGCCACATGCGATCGCGGATTTCTAAGCCTGCAATGTAGAAAGAAACTAATTATATAAGGGGAATAATTGCCCTAAACCTTACTTACAAACTATATTTAAGTAATAAATCATACAATAACAATGACAACATTTGGATGAAATTGTTAGCAGCCAAAATCTAGCATACAACCAAACATCCACTCGCCTCTCCACTCCCAATACTTGTATTTAAGAGCTACCGACTCAAATACTAACGACGATCTAAACATCCAGCCATCCAACGATCTCCGGTATGGAGACCGCGTCGGATGTACATACACACATACACACGACTCACCCGAGTCCGGCCGCAGCATGGCGCGCACCACGAGCGCCATGTCCATGCCGACCGACAGCTGCGGCTCGTGTGCCGGTATGGAGCCCGCGTCGGACGCCCGCTCCGGTATGGTGGGGGCGGGCAGCGTGGATAGCGGGGGTGGGGGATATGCTTCGCGGAGCGCTTGCGTGTGCGCTACCCATGCACCTGGAATTGTTTGATTAGCTATTAAAATCTACAGATGGTATAAAAAATAAACGCTTACAAAATACAAATACAAAGAAAAAAGAAGAGCGTGTATGACGAGCACACGTGTCAGAAGTGCAACTTTTCAACCAAAATCGTCGCCTTACTCCATGACGGGAGGGTATTTCCATGACGCGACTTTGAAATTTTAGTTTCAACGCGCCTAAAGAAGCTTCACTTCAAAAATGATCAGAAATCAATAGGTTTAATTGTCTCTTAATCTCACCTGGATCTATAGGCCTCACGGGCTCCGTCCTCGGTATAGTGAAGTATCCCTTCGGATTCGGATCCCAGCACTTGGCGACCACCAGTTTGATCGGCCCCGGTTTCTGTACCACTTCGCGCAGCACACGCACCGCCTCGTCGTTCGTCATGTCCTCGAAGTTCACGTCGTTCACCTAGAAGTCATTGTGATGAATGTAGTTTCATACTATATGGTTCAAATCTATAGTATGACCAACAAGACGAGACAGATTGTATACAATCTGGCCATTGCCAATTTACAGTAGGATGTTGAACCCTCAACTCATAGGTATAAACCCATAGTTATACCTACTGTCGTCGTATCTATGCAATATTTCTCTAAAAATCGTCTAGATATCTCCTGCCACAATGTTTTTCTTACGTATCACTACATAGTATAAAACAAAGTCGCTTTCTCTGTCCCTATGTCCCTTTGTATGCTTAAATCTTTAAAACTACGCAACTGATTTTGATGCGGTTTTTTTTAATAGATAGAGTGATTCAAGAGGAAGGTTTTAATATATAATTTATTAGGTTTTAGACAAAGCGGGCGAAGCCGCGGGCGGTAAGCTAGTACATAATAATGTGAAAATATAAGTTTGTTTAAATTATTCATCTTCAGTAGGCTACAACATACCGATATTAGTTGTTTAACGCAGTTTCACTCATCAATGGAAAATGGGAATGAGATTATATATCACTCTCTAGCCTCCTAACTATCTCCACCCATAGATAAAAATCATATAAAATCGCTCTGTTACATCGTGACAAAAATGGATAAACAATTTTTTCCCATTTATTAAATTAGTAAAGATATGACGAGTTTGTTTAGCTGGTTGTTTGAACATGTTAATCTCATAAACTCATTATTCTAATTTAATAATGCTTATTGTGTTGGATGGTCCAAATATTTAGAAAAACAATAGTCTATACTCTATATAACATAATGCTACGACAAAAAGAAATAGGACAAAATAGGCAGAGCGACAATGAAAAATGTTGCAACTTATTTTTGATGATAAAACAATGTGTGACACAGTTGTTTTCAAACAACAGTTAAAGTAGGAATGTTGAAATATTACTTTGATATGAATAGTACATAGTTATCTTATCCTACCCTATCCTAATATTATTATAAATGCGTAAGTTTGTGAGGATGAATGTATGTGTATGTATGTTTGTAACCTTTTCATTCAAATACTACTGAACCAATTAAAATGAAATTAAGCACACATATAGAGGGAAACTTTGATTAACACATTGGATAGGTTTTATCCCGGAAATAACACAGGTACGGGTAATAGGCGGATTTTTCTTTGTAAACGTGGGCGAAGCCGCGTGCGCAAAGCTATTAGATATATAAAAATAATCATGCATCCAAGAATGTCATATAGTTTGTATGTAATATGTAAGAAAAAAAATATACTGAATACTGATAAAAGATAATTATCTAATTTTAATTTCTCAATATACTATAAAATATTTTGTCAAATCATGTACAGAAGAAACGTTATCACAGCATTTTCGATGCAAATGCTTTCTAATTATATAACAGTTTTATCTAGTAAATGAGGATAATATGATAAGGAAAGGAAAATTAAGCCAATGTAATGTACAAAGAGATTATATCACAAATCCAAGAACTCCAACCTTATCTTGTATCATGATTCACAAAATTCAAGTATTTAAAGCTGAAGAGTTTATTTGACCACGCTAATCTCAGGAACCACTGGGCAAATAAAAAAAAATCTTTCACCATTAGTATGTGATCCCCAAGTGCTAAAGGCTACGCGTAAACAAGTCTACAGTTTCTTTAAACGTCTTAAGGATGTTTGGATTAAATGTGATACCATCTAAAATAAAAATTATAATCCACCATACCATCTAAATAAATATAAATCTACATTGATAGTGATTTTGTTCTTCATATTATAATAACACTAGCTTTCCACACGCGGCTTCGCTCCCTTTGTCTAAAACTTAATAAATTATATACTAAAAACTTCCTTTGTAACCACTCTAACTATCTATTAAAAAAAAACCACATAAATACCCGTTGCATAGTTTTAAAGATTTAAGCATGCATAGGGACATAAGGACAGAGAAAGCGACTTTGTTTTATACTATCTAGTGATATGCAATCAATGATACTACCAAAGAAAGACAAGTTTTGATATCAATGAATATTCTAAGTGCCCTTACGCACTAGCGGTTAACCGCGGGGGCGGCTAACCGCGCGGTTAGGCGCTTTCCCATTTTAATATGCAACCGCTTTTATGATTAGTGCGTACAATCATAAGCGGTTGCATATTAAAATGGGAAAGCGGCTAACCACGCGGTTAGCCGCCCCTGCGGTTAACCGCTAATGCGTAAAGGCACTAAGAACCTACTTGATTGTAATAACTGATGATAATAAAATCAACTCAATTGAGAATCGTTACATGTATTAAGAATGTGAATGTTACTCTGTTACTATAACATAGTTAAAGCATATAATTACACTTTACATACTTTAGAGTTAATTATCCGATATAGGATATTTTTGAACCTAATCTTCAGCAGTTTCTTCTTGGAAAAATAAAAATCTGAACGTAATTCAATAAATCATAAAATATAGTCAAGTTTCAATTTTATTTGTAGTTAAAGAAGTAATTTAATGAAAAAAGAACAGCTAGATAATTGTAAAACAGGTGTTAAATTTTGAAAATGTTTAAGATGTATGAATATTTGTTACATCTCTTATTTACATCATCCTTCAAGTAGAAGACTTCAACACCAGGAAGCTAAGGCGCGAAACCTGGAACCTTTTGGTGTCGGAGGCCAAGATCCTTTTTGGGTTGTTGCATCATTGAAGTAGTAGTAGTAGTAGTAGTACTTATTTACATAACTAATAATTAGTTACATTTACTGTCTGTAATGGCCCGTTATAAAAATGAAAACATTAGTTAGTTGTTTACATACCTGCAGTATCATATCTCCAGGTTCAATCCGACCATCCAAAGCAACTGCGCCTCCCTTCATTATGCTGCCGACGTAGATTCCACCATCACCACCCTTGTTCGATTGACCAACGATCGATATACCCAGAAAGTTGACTGTATCCATGTTCAGAGTCACTGTTATAATATGCATTGACATCGTGGAGTCTGTTATAGATGAGTATGAAGATGTTCTTGACATAGCTTGTGGTCTTTTGCGCCGTCGCTGAGGCCGCTTCCTGGAACTCACTTGCAAGTGTGAAACGCTCGAACATTCTGTTAGCGCTCTGTCGACGGACGCGTTGGTGTGCCTGCCAGTCGTTGTGGTGATCTCCGACTGGCTGTCGAATAGGCTGGTGGAATCCAAGTCAGAACTTAACACGGAAGCTGTCTCGTACTCCAGCCCGTGGTTGTACTTCGAGTGGCCGTTGATCCTGAGGCCTCTGTACTTGTATTTGTCGCATGACGCTCTGTGCCCAGGCCTGGAGCTTATCGTACTGTCCGTGTCAGTACAAGTATCGCGAGTTATGGGAGCCGTCGGCGCTCCCTGAGGGTTGGGTTTCGTTTTACCAGCATTGCTGTCAGTGCACTGCGATGCACCATCTGACGGATTCGAACCTTCCGCGGACACTAACCACGACACTACACGACCGTTAAAACACGGCAGATGAGCGTTGTCATCCACTATTTCTTCTTTCACAACACCAAAGTCATCGTCCATAGATTTGAAGAAAAATTTATAATTCGGCCTGTTCAACTGGTTTTTAAAGTCCAACAACGTAACTTTCTCCGGCGATATTGGGATTTTAACTAAATAAGGCGTCTCCTCATCGTCTATGTAATAAATAACCTTCGTTTCCTCCATTTTAATGCATTTATTATTGAATTCTAACAACACCCTTACGATCTATAAATATCAGCCGCCATCCTATGCCGCCATCACAAAAATGGCTGGAGTTTAGTTCCTGTCGTGAATTGTACGCGGCGCTAGTATCGCGAATCCTTGTGAAGGAAGAGCATTTACGAATATCATGAATAACTTTGAAAAACAGAAACTATGTAATTCAATAATAAAAGATGATTATGATTGTTAAATAATTTACAGAAAAGTGAATGGAGTACAAAGTGAGTACAAACTACAAATGATTTATCTTCCACTGGTACAGATTAAATATAAGTAAAGGTGTTTATACAATATCTGTATACATCACACAAATATAAAAATATTGTAATTATTGTATATAGCAACAATTTGTTTTAATACAGGGTTACTTGTAACTGGACGTATTCCCGTCAAGAATAGATCGGGGAGCTCAAATGCAACAAATTTAACCCCCTATTAATTATAGCCCCGGTCAGTGGACTGTATGTTCTTGAATAGGGTTGAGGCGCCGAGGTTCCCACTTGTTGATTAAAACTCGCAGCGATTTCCAAGGTGATTTATTCGGTAGTACCATACAATATTTACAAATCTTACAGCTTAAGTACATTTCTATCCTACTTAAAACTAACAGTGGGTATAATGAGCAACTTGAGCGTAAGGGCACAATACGCCCCGCCCACTCGACCCCACTACCGCGGCCCGGTGCCGTTTTCGCTGGGTATAGCGCGCATCACATAGGCGCGCTCCCGTTGCCCGTCGCTCGGCGCCGCCGTCGTCCCTGTAGTTGCCGTCCGCACCAGAGGGTATAGCGCGCATTACATAGGCGCGCTCCCCGTTGCCTGTAGCTCGGCAACGCCGTCGTCTATGTAATCGCCGTCCGCAACAGCCTCCCCCCGGTGAAGTCCTCGGGACGCAGCCTCTTCAACGGGAAGGACGACGACCTTTGTTACCGGTCGCTTTAACAGGTGTCCTCTTGTTTCCACGATGACGCTTCTGACTTCCCCATCAGGTCCGGGAAATATTTTCATAATTCGTCCTCGTGGCCATACATTTCTTGGAAGCGCAGCGTCGGCAACAATGACAATATCGCCGACCTTTAGCTCTTGCTCGCTTCGTCGCAGGTGGCCGCGTGGGTTGAGTGTAGGTAAGTACTCGCGTACCCACCGCCGCCAAAACTCGTTCGCTAGCGCTTGAGCTTTCTTCCATGTTCTTTTTGTTACATGTTCACATGCGCCTACTAATGGCATGTCGGAAGGGCCACCCAACAGAAAATGGTTCGGAGTGAGTGCCTCCGGGTCCTCTGGTGTCACCGGCACGTGTGTTAGCGGTCGAGCATTGATCGTGTGCTCAACCTCCGCTAACAGCGTAATTAATATCTCTTCGTGCGGTTCTTTTTGGAAAAGTACGGCGAGAAGCGAAGTCTTTACAGAACGAATAAGTCTCTCCCACGCGCCGCCTTGATGTGGTGCGCCGGGAGTGATGTATTTCCAGTTCATTCGCTGCTGTAGGCCATAGTCTTTAAGTTCACTTTCCCATACTTCAATGGCTCGACGTAACTCAGTATCGGCGCCGCGGAAATTAGTTGCGTTGTCTGAGTACATAACTCGCGGCCACCCACGTCGCGCTGCCATACGCCGCATCGCCATTATTGCAGAGTCGGTAGTGAGAGCGCCGACTAACTCTATGTGTACAGCCCGTGTTGAAAGGCAAGTAAATAGAGCCCCCCAGCGCTTCTCTCTTCGGCGTCCTATTGTGATCGTCATTGGACCGAAATAGTCGAGTCCGCAATTTGTGAATGGTCGCACGAATGCCTCGGTCCGCTCCGCAGGTAGGTCACCGAAGTTCGGCATAGTGGGCGTGGCCTTCTTTATACGACATGTCGAGCATTCCTTCGCTACGGCCTTAACTGTCGGTCTGACTCGCAATATCCAATATCGCTGCCGTAGGTCATTAACCACACGCTCATTGTTCGCGTGCAGCGCTCTTTCATGTTCTCTTCGCACTAATAGTCTTGTGAAGCGATGACCGCCGTCTAATATGACGGGAAACTTGCATACGTTCGGTATGGCTGCGTGCTTCAAGCGGCCGTTCAGTTGCAGGAGGCCGTATTCGTCTAGCACGGGGTCAAGCTTGGCTAGTCTGCTGCTTCGACATATTGACTTTTTGTTCGTCAATCTTTCTATATCTTCTTCAAACTTGTCGTGTTGTGAAGCTTTTATTGCTAAGCGTTCGGCTTCTTCTAGCAAATTAGTATCGAGCGTCGTCTTGATTTTCTTAGCTCGGTTTATAAACATTAATACATAGGCGATTGCCCGCACGTAACGCTCGTATTTCGAAAAGCGTGTTACGTCCGGTACGCTCTGTCTTATGTCGGCTCGTTCTGTGGCTGTGTGATGTTCCACAGCCGCCACTTCTAGCCATGGTGCTTGTTCGGGCCATGATTCCCTCGGTTCGCGTAGGAAAGCAGGGCCGGTGAACCAACGGTCGTTCTCGTTCTTTTCTTCGTTATTGATACGAGTCGCGTCGTCCGCCACATTGTCGGCGGTAGGCACCCACCGCCATTGATTTATCTTCGTTAATTCAGCTATTTCACCCAGCCTGTTCGCCACGAATGGAGTGTGACGAGCTTTGTCGTTTCGTATCCACTGCAATACGGTTGTTGAGTCCGTCCAATATGTGTGACTCGCCACGGCTAGTCTATGCTCCTTTAGTATAGTGGACGCAAGACGTACGCCAATTAGTGCGGCCTGCAGCTCGAGTCTTGGAATGCTTTGTGTTTTCAACGGCGCTACTCGCGCTTTAGCAGATATCAGCGCTATGCGTACGTTTCCGTTCGGCTCTTCGGAGCGCCAGTAGGCGGCGCTTGCGTACGCTTGCTCAGAGGCATCGCAGAAAACGTGGAGTTCGACTTTAACTCCCCCCGTATTGCCGTACCATCGTGGTATTCGCAGCTTGGTGATGTCATTTAATCGTTTCAGCCAGTCATCGAAGTTAGCGTAGTCTTCTGCCGGTATGGGCTCGTCCCAATCAAGCTTCAGCCTCCATAAATTTTGAAGTATTATTTTGGCCGTGATTGTATAATAGCTTATGAGTCCCAGCGGGTCGAAGATTGACATCACCGTTCCTAGCGCTTCCCTCTTTGAAGGAGGTCGACGGCGCTCTTTCACGTCGGTGTGAATCCTCGCTAAACATGTGTTGAAAGAAAGTTTATCTTCTCGCGGGATCCACACCATTCCCAATGTCTTATTCATATCGTGGTTAGTGGCCACTAGACTCGCGGTCGCCCGTGTTCGCAGGTCGAACGGCGTGTGTTGTATCACCGTGTCGCGATTACTACTCCACCCAGCTAATGTGAAGCTAGCGTGGGCGTGCACATGTATGACTTCCTTGATTGTTTGTATAGCTTCGTCTTCGGTCCTGAAGCTATCGACGAAGTCATCCATATAATGATTTTTCGTTATCGCTTCATATGCTAGCGGATGCGATAATCGGAAATCTTCAGCGTTCTTGTTTCTAACGCTGTGTGCGATGAATGGCGAACTACGAGCTCCAAATATCATTGAAGTCATTTTAAACGTTTTCGGAGGGCTCGTTCTATCATCGCCTCGCCAAAGGAAAAGCTGCGCGCCTTGATCTTGTTTTCTAATCTTAATTTGAAGAAACATTTCTTTAACGTCGGCCGTCACTGCGACTTCATTTTCTCTATATTTGTAGAGTATTCCCGGCAGTGACTGAAGTAAGTCGGGGCCGTCTAGCAGCTCGTCATTTAAGCAGACGCCCTTATCTCTTGCGGCCGCGTCGAACACTACTCTGAGTTTTCCCGGCTTGTTTGGGTTAACGACTGCGAAGTGCGGGAGATACCATGTAGTAGTCGCCGGTAAGTCATCGTTTGTTACCGGTGCGGCGTATCCCTTGTTAATAAGATTTTGAATCTCCGCCGTGTATGCATGTTTGAATTCTTCGCATCGATCCATTTTGTTCTCAATGGATTTTAACCTTTTTCTAGCCATTTCGTAGTTTAATGGCAGCGTAGGTTTATCGGTTCGCCATGGCAGGCCTACTTCAAAACGTCCGTTAATGCGACGTGCCGTTTCTTCGAATATGCGTATAGCGCGCTCGTCGACACTCGATTTTCTTTGTGTTACTTTTATACCGAGTGCGTCGATTTCGTAGCTTTTCTTCATTAGTTTTTCCAACGATTTGTTACTAACGCAGTCATCGTCGTTTTCATACGTATGTAACACATTTTCACGACTTAATGTTGTTTTGGGTGTGGTGCCGTGTATGACCCACCCTAGTCGTGTGAGTGACGCTACAGGTTCGCCACGTTTGCCGGTTCTCAGCTTTCTTGATATAATCAAGTCCCAGTTATCGGACCCGATTAACAACTTCGGTTTGACTTTACCGATGACGTCTTTCAAAGGCAATCCTTTTAAATGATCGTATTTCAGCGTGTTCGCGCTTATTGTTTGTCCACCTATTGCTAGGTTTGTCATTGTTCGCACACGGATCGCGTGTGACGCTCCATTGTTTCGTCGGCTTATCTTAATTTGCACCGATCTACTGTTCATAATGTCGCTTGACGCCCCCACCCCGCTTATTCGTAGGGGTTGCGTAGGTCCGTTTAATTCAAGCTCTCGTGCGAGGTCTTCGTCGATCAATGATATTGTTGATCCCTCGTCTAATAAAGCATATGTTTTGATTTGCTTTTCGCCATCCGATTTTATATACACCGGACATACTTTTAATAAAACAGCTTGGTTGTTGCTGTTAATAGTAGTCGAGAGTACAACTTCAGTCGGTTTCTCTTCGATCGCTATTTTTTCTTCGTGTAACATCGGGTGATGCGGTTTATCGCACCCGTCTATGTCGCACCTTTTATGCTTGCACCGGGATCGCAGGTGCGTGCTAACAATGCATTGAAAACAGGCTCGCGCCTTCTTCATTCGTTCCCAACGTTGACTTAGCGACATATTTGCAAATTCTTTGCACTTTGGTGTTTCATGCTCGCGCCCGCAACATAAGCAACTTATCTTTTTATCATCATTATTAGTCGCATAAATGTTCGCGCGGCGTAGCGGTCGACTTTCTCTTTTTTCAACTGTTGTTGTCTCTGTCTTCTTACTGTAGTTGTATGTAAGTTGTAGATCCGCTTCTTTGATGAGATAATTCGACAATGTGAGAA
The DNA here is from genome assembly GCF_905220415.1 of Colias croceus. Lineage (NCBI taxonomy): Eukaryota > Metazoa > Arthropoda > Insecta > Lepidoptera > Pieridae > Colias > Colias croceus. Next base: position 1,807,320 of record NC_059559.1, on the reverse strand, counting down.
ATATGGGTTCATATGTCGTGCCATGTGCTTGACCGTAGTCCGTCCACCGTGCTTGATAGTGCAGGCTCAATTTATTTAATATTTCTCTGACGAGCATCGTACTATTAACGTAGCTTCTATCCTCTATGCTGTTTAACAGCCAAGCTATATTTTGTACTTTCACGGCGAATTGGTTAAGTTCTACAGCCGTCGTGCCGGGTCGCGGCAGCTTCTTAATCTCATCCATTGCACGGTCGATAATTATTTCGGGTCGACCATAGCATTGGTTAAGCGTTCTCATTATTAGCTCAGGATCGTTCGTTGTGCTTAATAGAACCGCAACAGTGTCGCGTGCGGCTCCCGTTAAACAAGCACGTAACCTGGCTAGATTTTCAATGTTTGTGTATTTGTACAGTCGCGTCGTGTCCTCGTACGCGGCCTTGAAGTACAGCCATTCTGTTACGTTTCCATTGAACTGAGGTAAATCGAAGCCTTGTCTTGGAGGCGGCCTTTGTCTCGTCAGCTCCTCAAAGACTTCGGTTAGCTTTTCTATCCCGCGATCTCGGGATCTTGCTCTCGGTGTTCCGACTTTCGTTGTGTCGTGTTCTACGACGGGTGACTCATCTCTACGTTGCCCGACCGTATCTTTAGTCCACGCGACTTGTCGCGATGACTCCCCCCGTGTTGGAAAAGGGGCGTCACCGTGTCTTTGTGGTATAGCGGTCGCTTCTTGGCTGTGTCTTTTGAGCCAGTCTTGTACTCGATCTTCTGACTCTATCGGTAGCGCGTCCGTTCTGTCAACAACGCTAGCGTCGTCAGCAATTCTCGCAATGTTCGCTTCCATTTCTTTAAGTATTTGCTCTTTTTCGAGCGCTATCATTTTCTTTTCGAGCGCTAGTAGCTTGCTTCCTGCTTCTGCTTGTGCTTCCTTCATTCGCGATCTCACAGATCTCGTCGTTCTGACTGAGGCCTGTGACTGAGTGTCGTCTACTCGCGTTTCTGTTTCTGCGGGTGCTGTCGTCGTCGTTTCACGTAGCTCAGACGGTGATGCGGGCGGTCTTGTATGTGTAACGGCCGCTGCATCCGCCTCGTCTGTCTTCTTCGGTCGGTTGCGGGTCATCATCTTCCCTAACGTCCCTAACGTCCCTAGCAGCCCTAACAGCCCACGGCGAGGTGCTGTAGCAACAGTGTTCGCTCACCGTGAGAATGGAAAAGGTGGATGAGGTAGGAAGGAACTACCCAGCAGAGGACGCAAGTGCGTGAGGTTGCTCGAGGACAAGGAGGAACACCTTGCCCCGTCAGCGTGCCTACAGTCCGGCCCTCACACGATCTCGCGCCTTACCGGCGAAGTCGAACTGTACAGTCGCGTTGGATGCGAACTGGTGACTGCGTTCGAACAGTCACTCCCGCCTTGCGGCGTTAACTGCGTGCGCCCGTTTGGCACCGTTAGGTGGGCTAACACACAGCCGCGGTAAACCGCGTTAGATAAATCAGCCTCGTAGACACGCAGCGCAGTCGTCGTTCGGCTGAGTGTCTTGTGCTTAAGACTGAAGATACGCAACGTTCGTAGCTCGGCGTATTATCTTCTTTCTTCTTAATAAGCACGTCGTCTTCGCAGTGAAGTTTGCTTCAACAAAATCCGGCGCGTCGATGGACCAGGCACTATTAATTATAGCCCCGGTCAGTGGACTGTATGTTCTTGAATAGGGTTGAGGCGCAGAGGTTCCCACTTGTTGATTAAAACTCGCAGCGATTTCCAAGGTGATTTATTCGGTAGTACCATACAATATTTACAAATCTTACAGCTTAAGTACATTTCTATCCTACTTAAAACTAACAGTGGGTATAATGAGCAACTTGAGCGTAAGGGCACAATACGCCCCGCCCACTCGACCCCACTACCGCGGCCCGGTGCCGTTTTCGCTGGGTATAGCGCGCATCACATAGGCGCGCTCCCGTTGCCCGTCGCTCGGCGCCGCCGTCGTCCCTGTAGTTGCCGTCCGCACCAGAGGGTATAGCGCGCATTACATAGGCGCGCTCCCCGTTGCCTGTAGCTCGGCAACGCCGTCGTCTATGTAATCGCCGTCCGCAACACCCCCTATATGTATATCCGAAAGTTAACGGTTTTCGATTTATATTTAACTTTGTGATTTTTGAAAAAATATCAACTTTTACCCCTTTTCGACATTATTAAAAAAAAATGAGTGGTAAAATGTTATTAAACATATTTTTTTCTAGTAGAGGACTTAGCAACATAACATAATAACCCATAAACATATCAATAAATGCTTAATAAGTAATCGTTAAAAATAAACATATTTTTGATTTATTTGCATAAACTAACGTCACTCGAGTTAAAGTGCTACGCAGCTTAAAAAATCACTATGAAGCTTAACGTACAAATTACTGATAAAACTTCCTCATCTAATAAGCTATGCAAAAAGGTATAATAGTCAATATTTAACTGCCTAAAAATAATTATTATCATTATTGGCGCTGTAACAGACATGACAGAGTATCCACTGTATTTTTTATGACGACCGGTTTTCTACCTGAGTGAGTTTTTTTCACGTGCAAACAAGGCCCTGATTGGTTGTTCCTATTGATGGTGTGTGTTTTGGGTACACTTCTATTTGAAACTCATAAATATGTGCCTTGTCTCAGTCAGTTATAGTGTTGCCGAACTATCGATAGTTTGACTATCGATAGTTGACCTTGAAAATAAGTCAGAATATCGATAGCACTATCGATAGTATCGATATTATCGATACTATCGATACTATCGATAGCGTTAATCATGGAATACTATTGATGAACTGCAATAGTATCGATAAAATCGATAGTATTGATTGCCAATAGTTGCTATACTATCGATACTGTCGATAGTATCGATACTATTGCTACTGAATATTGCAACTACAATCGATACTATCGATAGTACTGATACTATCGATAGTTTTGAGCTATCGATAGTAGTAAATTGTGCAATAGTATTGTTCACGATTTCTTGGTATAATGGGTCAATTTAAATTAGAAGACACTAACTATGCACAAATGTACGTGGCTTATTGGATTACGAATTAACGAACTAAAAAAAATGGATTGTACAAAGCGCCAATAGATAACTTGAAAAGTATTATAACCAAACATCTAGTTCTCTGTCATCCACTATAATATTATTGATAAAGCAATACTATCGAGAAAAAGGTCACTATCGATGGGACGATATTATCGATAGTATCGACACTATCGATAGTATCGATAGTTCGTTCGATATTGAGCTTCGATAGTATCGACACTATCGATAGTATCGATAGTTCGTTCGATATTGAGCTTCGATAGTATCGATACTATCGATGGTATTGCTATGTGTCGATAGTATTTACGCTTATAGGACTATCGATACTATCGATAGTATCGACACTATCGATAGTATCGATAGTGCTATCGATACTATTGCTTTTCCCCAACTATCGATAGTTAATCGATAGACTATCGATAGTGGACTATCGAGCGGCAACACTAGTCAGTTAGTTTCAACTTTACTTTGCGTTAGCACGTATTGTTTGGTATCTGGCTAATATTCCCATATTTTCTATCGTTTTGTGTTACTTCCTCGGATTATTTCACATTTGTAGTGTGCGTGATCTAGACTGACTATGGCTACTTACTCCAATAATGAATACGCAGACATAATGTACTGTTACGGATTTTGTGACGGCAACGCTGCCGAAGCTCGGAGAGAATACCAACGCCGTTTCCCTGACCGAAGGATTCCACATGTAACAGTGTTCTCATCAACCTATCGACGATTATCTGAAACTGGCTCCGTACAAGTACGAAAAATTGATACCGGAAGACCTCGGCGATATACTGCAAATGACGAAGAAGAGATCATTCAACGCTTTATTAATGATCCTAATACGTCAACAAATATCGTTGCACGGGAGTTAGGTATATCACAGTGGAAAGTTTGGTCTGTTGTACATTTATCGGGTCGACATCCCTACCATTACCAGCCTGTGCAAACGCTAGAAGAAGGAGATCCAGCAAGGCGATTAGAATTCTGTCGGTACATACTCAATGCCGACGCGGAAGATGAAGAATTTTTAAAAAACATTTTATGGACCGATGAATCCAAATTTGACAAGGACGGCATAACAAATTTTCATAATTTGCATTACTGGGCGCCAAAACAAGAAAAAAACCCGAAAAAACTGAAAGAAACTGCATCACAACGAAGATTTTCACTAAACGTGTGGATGGGCGTTATTAATGATAAATTGATTGGCCCACATTTCTTGCCCCAGAACTTAAATGGTCAACATTATGAAGATTTTTTAAGAAACGAGCTACCCGCACTGTTGACCAGCGTACCTGAGGATATTAGAAATAATTTAATGTTTCAACATGATGGATGCCCAGCTCATTATCGCGTTAGTGTTAGGCAGTGGCTAGATGCAAATTACCCTAACAGGTGGATAGGCAGAGGTGGACCAGTGCCATGGCCTGCAAGAAGTCCCGACCTAACGCCGTTAGATTTTTATGTCTGGGGTCATATGAAGGACTTGGTTTATGTGACACCAATCAGATCTATAGAAGAATTGAGGGAGAAAATTATTCACGCAGCAGACCAATTGAGGAACTCGTTTTCTTCAAGAATAACAAAAACCGAAGTGCGAAAACGTGTCCGCACATGTATCAGGAATAGAGGGTCACACATTGAACATGATGTGTAGGTAAATAAAATAAAAAAATGTTCCTGCATTCATTTGTTTTTTTTTTTCTTTTCAAAGTAATTCTACTCCGTTTTAAGATTCAGCTTACCTTTGTCAAGTTAAAAAAGATTTAAAATTATTTTTAGGCGCTTAAATATTGACTATTATATCTTTTTGCATAGCTTATTAGATGAGGAAGTTTTATCAGTAATTTGTACGTTTAGCTTCATAGTGACTTTTTAAGCTGCGTAGCACTTTAACTCGAGTGACGTTAGTTTATGCAAATAAATCAAAAATATGTTTATTTTTAACGATTACTTATTAAGCATTTATTGATATGTTTATGGGTTATTATGTTATGTTGCTAAGTCCTCTACTAGAAAAAAATATGTTTGATAACATTTTACCACCCATTTTTTTTAAATAATGTCAAAAAGGGGTAAAAGTTGATATTTTTTCAAAAATCACAAAGTTAAATATAAATCGAAAACCGTTAACTTTCGGATATACATATAGGGGGTTAAATTTGTTGCATTTGAGCTCCCCGATCTATTCTTGACGGGAATACGTCCAGTTACAAGTAACCCTGTATAAAAAAATGTGGTCTGGATCGTCTGGATTGGTCTGGATCTTAATGATTTATGGATCTGATTGCTGAAATGGCAAACTGGGTACAAAGCACGTATCTGAGTTGAAAAAAATATTCATAGTACTAGGTCACAGACACTTATAAGGTCTAGCTAAAAGGTTTTTAGGTAGTATTTTGTTGCCTGTGTTTGATGCAATTAAAAATTGAGATGATTTAAGACAATATTATTATAGAAATAAGAAGCCCATGTTTATCTTCTCTTTAAGCAGGTGGAATAATTAGTATGCTCTTTGGATTTATATTTGTATGAATTGAAACGCATACCAAATAGAAATAACTGAAGTTATTATATAGTTTCACACAGATTGCCTTTAAAGTAGGGAAAATGCCACAGAGCAAGTAATATAGTAGTAAATTGCTTAGAAATGGTTAGGGATTATATTTGATGAGGCTAGATAATAAAAAATAATTCATATTTTTATTTTTATAATTAATCTAAGGTACAAAGACAGTTTCGCAATCTCTATTTCCAGCGTTTGCAATTTTAAAGTGAGTAAATATTAAGTGATACAGGTAGTTTTCCAATTACAGAGCATATTAGAGCATAATGCGACTCAGTGGCGCACAATGCCGAATTTAAAGGGGAAAAATTAAAATTCCGTCACTGAGTTGGCATCGATTGCACGCATCACGCGCATTACTTTTAAGAGTGCTCGATTGTGCGAAGCGTTGCTGTAGTTGAAACATTCAACGTTAAGCATTATGCCGCATAATGCGCTCTAGTGCTGTAATTGGAAAACAAGGACAGTGTTGACTCGGTGGTGAAGACCTCTACATCAAATAAATAAGTCGGGGGTTCGAGACCAGGCGAGAGTAAAGGAAATAAATAGATTTTTAAATTTAACCGTGCATGTTATAACATTACCACTGTTCAAACGGTGAAGGAAAACATCTTGAGGAAACTGACATTCAAAGAGTCAAAATTTCGACGACATGTGACATCTACCAACCCGCACTTAGCCAGCGTAGTGGATTATGGGCTGTACTGATGATGATGATGATAATGAATATTAAGTCAAAGCGTTTATAAATCCCAGTTTTATTTCACTTAAAAGTCATGGAATATACATAAAAATAACAAAGTACTATAAAAAAAACATTCTGATCACTTGCTTGCATTTTGAGCACCAGCTGCAGCTGCTTTAACTTTATTTCTTATTATAAAATACAACCGTCTTCTCAACAACTTCAGTGCTGTCCTCAGAGATTCAGTTTTTTTGATAATTTTATGGTTCTTTTTTAAGATACTTTCAATTTCTTTGTCTTTTGACGTCAATTTTTTTTTTAATTTCGTGCGTTCACGCTTGAGGAGGCGCAAGTGAGCACTGTCACTAGCCGATTCTGATGACGCTGTGGATGCGACATCAACGTTGTCTATCTGAGTATAATCATCTACAATCAAAAGCTGCAAAAAACAGTTATTTTAGTAAACACTGGAAGATAATAATTTTGATCATAATTATGTTTCACGGTGTAGAGGTTAATAAGTAAAAGCTAACTTCGATATTGTAGGGAGCAAATTGTCTGTCAAGCCAGAAAAGGCAAGTCACTTATTTCCCATTAAAGAAATTGTTCAGTGAGTTATAAGCAATTTATTTTAATGCATTCCAGTAATTTTTATGGAAATCATGACAAACAAACAACAAAAAGAGCGTGTGTGCCGAGCATACGTGTCAGAAGTGAAACTTCTATGGAAAAATTCAAAGAATAGAATTCGTCGCCCTACTCATGACGTGACGATATTGCCATGACGCTGAATGTTTATTCTTAACGCGCCTAAAGAAGTTTCACTTCAAAAATCAAATCATGATAATGATATAGATTTCGATTTCAGTACCTTTGGACAACGAGGTATAGCTTCATTCTCCAACGATTCCGATTCACTGGAACTTTTAACGGCAACCCTTTCTACAAAGCTCTTCTTTGGCTTTTCATCATCATTCACCTAACAGTATAAAACATAAAATATCTTTTAAAATTACATAAACAAGTATCCACTTTTTGGCTATGAAAAAAATATTTGCAATTTCGCCAAAACAAACTAACTATTCAAACTCCATGTAATACATTGGTGCTGTACGATAGTATTAATTATTATATTATTTGGTAGTAAACAGTCATCAAAAGGTATCACATCATATACGAAGTTGAACAGGTGTATATGCATATTAGTTAAACCAACTACAATACCAACCCAAAAAAAATAATATTAATGAAATAAAAGATTATGAGATGGCCTTACACATTTTTTTGGGCAAGCAGACTTGTGAAGTCGTTTTATCCCCGTGTGTGTTTCATACATATCCTTATCAGCAAAATGTTCGGAGCATACTACACTGGATTTGTTTATTTTGTATGTTGGTTCTCCTCTTTGACTGCATACCACCGTCAACCATTTTCCGCACTGTATAGGGTCACGGGGAAAGCTGAATTCCATAAAGGAAATAATGCATATCTTCATTATTTTTATTTCAAATTAAACTCTGAACATTTATTTCCATAAAAACATTGTTTTTTCGCAAAAATATTCGTATTAATAAATATACTAACCGAAAGTAAGATATCCCATCTTTCTTTAATGTTTTCGATGTTACATTTCTGCAATCTTTAAAGCTGCACTTGGGCATTGTAAATAATAATGACTAGACATTTAAATTGTGCGTTTTTTAAAAGCCATACTCAATAGGCTTTATTGTAAATAAATTAGGTTTTCATCTTCATATCTCCACATCCAAGGAGTAGTTTATTTCTTGTCCACATCTCTTCCATACGCTTATAATCACAAAATCAATAAAAATAACAACTTATAACAATATCAAATCACCAACATCCGTCAAATGCAAAATATGCATGACGTACTATCATGGTAACTAGGTTTATTGCTCTGAGATGGTAACTGCTTTAGTACTTGTCATTAAATAATTTTATAACATGGCAACAGCGAAGTACTATCAATGGGAACTTTGCTTAACTCATATTTATTCTGTACTTTTTGGTTTCTGTGGTTGGCAGTTTATTTTGTGTAATCTGTGGTTGTCTTTGTCATTTCAATTATTTTTGATGAAATTTGAACATTTGAACGTTGTGTTTGAATTTATATTGAAAAGACGCGAAGTTAATTTTGTTGCTTGATTAATTTTAGTTAGTGCAGAAATAATAACAAAATGACCTCTGAAACTGCAATGGAACCATGGCTATCAGAAATTATGCAGGGAATAGATGCTGTACTAAAAAGAATCGACGGTGAGAGGAAAATAAACTTATAACAATATTTTATTTTCATATTTGCAGTTGCACTTACACATCTCTCTTCTATTTTCTCTCAATTATGGTCGTGTAACTTTGTTTTCTTTTGCAGATATAATTGATAAGGATCAAAAACAAATGAAAGAATGTAAAAAAAGGTTTGAAAAAGAACACAAAATTGCACAGGAATCAAAATTAAATGTGAGTAATACTTCTTAATTAAATATTTCATTATTTCTGTAAAGGTACATACTTGATTCATTTAAAATATTTGTAACAGTGTGTAGAGGATCTAAGTTTTAATCATTTGCCCAGGCAAGTAGTTAATGTTATAGAAAAAAAAAAACGACGTGTGACACTCGAGGACTGCCGCGGTAAAGCTATTGCATGCTATGCCTTCAGGCTTCAAGCCACACCTCCGCCCGTCGGAGTGGGAAGCGTGAGGATTTTTCGTTAAGGAATTTCTCGATTCGGTCCCCGCGCTCAAGTCCCGCGATAGAAGCTATGAAAAAGCTTAAAATATTCAGGCAGTTAATAAAGAGGCTAGGCTTTTAATATAACAGCTGATTAAGCAAGTTGGCTATAACAAAGATATTATTAAGTTTTCAGTTCTTATATTATATTAGCTCCCATTATGTTTCCCATGTGAATCAGATGCTTCCCTGCTGTAAAAAGCCTTTGTCACCCTCTAGCCTTTTAACTACTCTATCCATACTAATATAAAGAGGAAAGGTTTGTATGAATGTATGGTTTTCATGCATATATGACTGGACCGATTTTGATGAAATTTGGCACATATATAAAATACTGGACCGATTTTGGTGAAATTTGGCACAGATAATCTTTAGACCCTGAGAAAGAACATAGGCTACCTTTTATTGCGAAATATGTACCACGGGCAAAGCCGGGGCGGACCGCTAGTCGTAAAATAATTCCATTGAATCATGGGAGGCAAACAAACAAATACAGTTTCACATCCTACTAATATTATAAATGCGAAAGTTTGTATGGATGTATGGATGTTTGTTACTCTTTCACGTAAAAACTACTGAACCGATTACAATGAAATTTAGCACACATATAGAGGGTAACTTGGATTAACCGCCATTTGTGCATGTCTCTCTTCTGTATATGTATGTCTTTTCCTGTTTGTAATGGTGTACAATAAAGCGTTTTCATTCATTCATTGATTCATTCATTAATTCATTCATTAACACATAGGATAGTTTTTATCCCGGAAATCCCACAGTTTTCCTTTGCAAACGCGGGCGAAGCCGCGGGCGGAAATCTAGTCACTACATAATATAAAAAAAAGTCACCTGACTTATAATTATATTGCTCACTTTCGTCCTTATGTATGCTTAGATATTTAAAACTTTGCAACAGATTTTGATGAAGATTTTTAATAGATACAAGTGGTTCTCTAGGAACATTTTTTTTGGTATATAATTTGTGAAGTTATCTACAAAGCTAGTTTATAATATTACTATGGATACATTTTTCAGGAGGAATTGACGCAGCAGCTTGCTGAATTGTCCAAAAGGACAAATGAAATGGACAGAATGTGTGAGATGGTCAAATCGAGACTGACTATAGCCGATAGCGATAAGAACAGGCTGGAGAATGCTAAGTAAGTTTTGTTTTTCTTTACTAACTAGCTGTGCTCCACGGTTTTACCCGCATTGCTCCGCTCCTGTTGGCCTTAGCGTGATGATATATTATAAGTAGTGAAGTTCCGTGTCCCCGTAGCGGGGTAAGGGGCAGATGCATTATGCATACATCTGTTTCAGTGATCGATTTTCTTTAGGGACAAGTAGGGGATCAGCCTTCTGTCCTACCAGACCGAGACATTTTTTCTTCGTCTCCACCGGGAAACGAACCCAGGACCCCTCGGTTATACGCTCACGCGTCAACCACTGTACCCAGGAGGCGGTTGATGATATTATATAGCCTTCCTCAATAAATGGGCTATATAACACTGAAAGAATTTTCCAATCAAACCAATAGTTCCTGAGATTAGTGCGTTCAAACAAACTCTTCAGCTTTATAATTTTAATATAGATTAAGTTTTTTGCATTTAGAAACTACATGTTTTTTAGGCAACTTCCAAAATTTCATCAATTTGATGTACATATGTTCATGATTTTCAATATGTATATCTGCAAATGTTTTTAAACATAGTTGTATATATTTCATGCGTGAATAAATTGTTCACGCTTAACTCAGAAACAAGAAGTTGAAATAAAATGATGCTTTTTGTTGGGTATACTCGTGCATATTATAGATGAGTGCTAGTTTCATCAAAATTGGGACAGAATTTTTGAGATGTGATTGCTACATATAAAGCATTCACAGTATAATATTTCATCATCAAATTAATTATTAGTAATGAATTATGTGATTACAGGGAAGCATATCAAATTGGGAAGGAGTTGACTGGCATTCGTTTCGACTTTACTGCACCACCAAATGTCGCTAAGGGCTGTATCCTTTTTACACAAGCAGTAATAGTGTGTATTCATTTATCACGTTATGTTTACGACAAGAGTTTCGCCTCGGCCTTGCCCGTGGTATACAGGGTGTAATCGTTAAGTGTGCGCAGGTGATTATTCCATAACTGTTACAGATATCAAACAACTTTAAACTGATATCGAAAGCTTTTTACCTAATGAGTAATTTTACTCATTGATGATTGTCATTTGACAATTTATCATAACTTATTAAAAATAAAACGGGAAATATCTAAAAATTTTACATGAAACACTACCATACATTTAATTTCCCATACATTTTGTATTCAAAGCAAGTGACATCATCGTTTTGGAAAAGCATTGTATTCCACATCGAACTCTATTTACAGTTTCTAAATGAATTTTCATTAAAATTTGCAAAGTAATTTAAGCACAAAACCAAAAAAGAACCAAAATTTTCCATATTACATGTTTGGGATAGTTATATCTCATAATAGGTAAATGTATAGGAGTGTTTTATGTAAAATTTTTAGATATTTCCCGTTTTATTTTAAAAAAGTTATCTCTGTCATTTTACGCAGTAGGTAAAGAAAGGGCTCATCGATATCAGTTTAAAGTTTTTTGATATCTGCAATAGTTACGGAATAATGGCCTGTGCACACTTATCGATTACACCCTGTATAATATGTATATAGCCCATATCACCGAGTTATTTCATTTAAAAAGTAAATTACTGAATTAGTTTCAATATTTCGTTCTCTGAAAAACGTATGCTCTCTCTCTCTATAAAAATAATAATGGTTGACTATCTCTATAAAAATAATAATGGTTTCGCAGTGCTATCAAGCCCCAAATTACTAAAGTTAACATGTATGATAATAAAACGCTGGCTTACACGAGTCGGGAAATTACCCGACTTTCATATTGACATTTTAGTACAATATGAACTAAAATGTCAATATGTAATTTACAAAATTTACAACGACAATTTATAATTAAATTTGACATTTTTATTAGGGCCGATTTTTCAATCCTTGGTTAAAACTTATCTGTCATTTATAGTACACGATAATATTAAAATTTCACTTGTAAACTGTCAAATACAGGTAATTAGAATACATTTTTGAAATGGTAGTTTAATACGTTATTCAACGAATAAATTTTAACCAAGGATTGAAAAATCAGCCCTTAATGTTTTAACTCTTTTAAAACATTTATACAAATGAAACTTAATACAGTATAGAATCCTTTTATTATGACTCCGGTTATAATTTATATTGACCAACCGCTTATTATGTATACCGCGTATTACACAGCAAAGTTTGGTTTTCATATAAAATTCCTAATAAAAGTCGGATAAAATGACTTCATTTAAGGTGGACTTCCGAGCAGCGCGGCTCTATCGCAACGGCCGCAGCGTCTAAGCCGCTGCGTCACTGTCGCAGCGGCTTAGACGCAGATTGACTTCCGAGCAGCGCGGCTCTATCGCAACGGCCGCAGCGTCTAAGCCGCTGCGTCACTGTCGCAGCGGCTTAGACGCAGATTGACTTCCGAGCAGCGCGGCTCTATCGCAACGGCCGCAGCGTCTAAGCCGCTGCGTCACTGTCGCAGCGGCTTAGACGCAGATTGACTTCCGAGCAGCGCGGCTCTATCGCAACGGCCGCAGCGTCTAAGCCGCTGCGTCACTGTCGCAGCGGCTTAGACGCAGATTGGCTTCCGAGCAGCGCGACTCCGGCGTCAGTCACAGTTATTAGTCCATACCTGACGGTTGTGCGGTACAGTAGGAATGAACCGATCAATTAAAAAAATATTATTAGAATCATATAGATAGAATAAATAATATAGATATTATATAGAAATAAATAATATAGAATCCTTTTTAGGATGGTTTTTGTAGCCCGTTTCACTTAAATCGTACAAAATTGCACGTTGAGAGACTAAATTTATTAGTGCCTCGTCTTGCTTGACAGTGACGCAGCGGCTTAGACGCTGCGGCCGTTGCGATAGAGCCGCGTTGGTCGGAAGTCCACCTTTATAGTGACATATCGTTTATTGTGACCAATTTTAAATGAATTGTCCGGTTATACTGACCGAAATGAATTCTAAAACTTTCAACACTAATTTCTGTTTGGGAAAATTGTGATATCTGACACCACTTTTTTTTGTTTTTTTTGAGTCTCAATGTATAGGCATCTATATTTTGTTTCTCTGTATTAAATACTAACAAAAACAGGAGATTGTTTATTTACTATAAAATGCTTTGTATGACGTTATTATGACGTGTTTGATATTCCCCTTCAATGTCATTATAAACGGATTTCACTGTAATTACAAAAATAAATATCCCTAACTCGGTATCAGATATAAAGAACAAGTCCCGGCGTCTCTTGCAGCCGTTCGAGTTACAAGCGGACAGCGAAATGCTGTGGGATCAACTGGGGTCAGCGTTCCCGAACCCACTCGCCGGGGTGGGGGAGAAATAAGAGACGTGTGATAAATTGTGTTTTTTTTTGTGGAATTAAATTATTTTAAACTAGCTGCGTATATCGTAAATGAGTTTTTTTCCTAATCCTAATGTTCCTGTGGGAATATCAGTAGAAAAAGTAGCCTATATACTTATAAATATATTTATTTAATTATATATAGCCTATTATATATTTATAAATTATGTGTGACGTTGTATTTATTTTTATTTATTACTAGCGGTCCGCCCCGGCTTCGCCCGTGGTACATGTTTACGTTTTCTCTACATAAGATCCATCCTCGTACTTCAAGAAATATAATAAAAAAAGAATTATCGGAATCGGTTCAGCCGTTCTCGAGTTATGCGCTTACCAACACATTTAGTTCAGGATACATCGCCCATTTTTGCAAGTGACTACTATCAAGCTGATTTTCCGTTTGTAGCTTTATTTTGATGAGACACCGAATAATTTCGTGTACGAAACTCTCGATTATGGTAGCTAACAGAGATAACAAGGATACATTTTTTTGATTTGATGGTTCTCAAATATTTATTACGCAATTTGTAGGACAATATGTCTGTTGAATTATATAAACATTAACTAAGTGAAAACAAAAAAATCAGCTTGTTAGTAATCATTTATGATGACCTCGTTATCGATACACTTTGGAAAGGGGGACTCTTTGAACCAACCATCGATTTTGTAGGACAAATATTTTTTCGAATAATTTAGGTAATTATCTTGAGATTGAACAAAAAAAAAATTCAGTTAGTAATAAATATTTGAGAACCATCAAATCAAAAATTTTTATCCTTGTTATCTCTGTTAGCTACCACAATCGAGACTTTCGTACACGAAATTATTGGGCGTCTCATCAAAATAAAGCTACAAACGGAAAATTAGCTTGATAGTAGTCACTTGCAAAAATGGGCGATGTATCCTGAACTAATTTTGCGATTCATTTTTATAGTATAGATGTGTGACGTTGTGCTTTATTTTTATTTATTACATAATACATATATATTTTTTTTCTTCGAATTAATTATTTTAAATTTAAGTATTAGTTATTTGGCTTCCTAGCCTTTGGTATTTTATTATGCTCTGTCCTTTACCTGAAGGTTGCCTGGCAGAGATGGCTTAGAGCCATAAGGCCGCCTTTTGTACATTTAAATCCATTAAGATATTATAAAATAAGATTAAACCTAATGTACAAGAAAGAATAAATAAATACTGTCAGTGAAAATCTCGTCAAAATGGCTGCAGCCGTTACAGATTTTAATCGGAACAAACAGACAAAATTATGTGCATACGTACTAGTACGTATATGCATTTCAGTAAAAAGCCGTTATTTCAATATTAAAAACAGGCATTCCAATTTTATTATTGTTATAGATTTCTTTTTACACGCTTTATATTAGCTTCACCTGTATGTTTGTAACCGACTTCTTTGGGCGCGATTTTGACCCACTTTAAACGGCCAGATTTCGTTCAAACTTAGTAGATTTATTGAAGACCGATGACAATACACTAATTTGATAAAATTTTCTATTTTTTAGTTCGGTTTTCTATAAAAAGCGTGTTTTTTAGTTTTTTTAAACTATTATTATTTTATGGTCTATCTGACAAAAATAATTAAAAACTTGCTGTGCTGCGCGGTTTCAATAATTGTAGACGTACCCGCGGAAAAAAGCGAGAATATCAGTAACCTATTACATGATTATATGTATCATTTAATACTGAATCATTGCATCTGTACAGTCACGTGGTCTCCTCTGAAAATCAGTGCAGCAATACATTTTAAGTAATGGTTGCTGCTTTGCTGACGGGGAGTCCTTTTTGCCTCCATTACTATGTTTTTTTTTCTGTTTTGTGTATTAATTACTAAGAGTTACATGGTGGCAAATAAAACGATTTCTATTTCTATTTCTTATTTACCTCAGACTTCTATATAGTCTATTTCAGGCACCAGTTTCTCACAACGTTATCCTCTACTGTACTTTGTGTAATATAATTAAAGTTTTGTAACCTATTAATGTTGTGAGAACCAAATACTTAGAGATGATTTTATTTATTTTTAATGTAATGGGTATATCTGTGTAAAATAATATGCCAATTTGTGTGTCTAATGCAAGCTAATGTAAAGTTTTAATATTGATTCAATAACTTTTCAAACATTATTTAAAAAAAAAATATCTGCTCCTCTCTATAAACTGTATTTCATCTGTGGGGAAATAATCACTAGACTACATCAGGGGCCTTAGACAAAGTAACAATTACAAAACGATAACGAAGTTAGAAATCGCAAAAATGTATGGGATTGACATTAGATAGACCACGTGATCTAACGCGGCGTATGTCAATCCCATACATTTTTGCGATTTCTAACTTCGTTATCGTTTTGTAATTGTTACTTTGTCTAAGGCCCCAGGAGTATTTCATCAAAATAAAACACTTATTAAATTCAAAACATTTATTACGCATTATGAAACACGCTCTTCGCTTTCTTCTCCCGCTTCTTCTTCTCCAATCTTCTCTTCTGCTTTTCTGTGCTTCGCAGAAGTTTGACGATCGCATCTTCTCCGCTCGTTACTTCCGTACTACCTTCTGTAGAGGGTTTGCATTTCTTCGCTTCGACTTCTGTGTCTTCTTCCAAATGCTTCTTGCGCGGTGTTTTTATTCTGTAAAGAAAAAAAAAAGGTTTAAAACAACAAAATTAATTATAATTTATATAGAACTGCACAATGCACATTTAGAAATTAAAGACTTTTTAACGGATTTTAAACGCGATTTATTCATTATATTATTTTCCCGACGTTTCGAATACTTTACAGCGAGCGTGGTCACGGGGAGACTGAGACTGACTGTCAGTTTAAAATCCGTTAAAAAGTCTTTAATTTCTAAATGTATAATACTCGCGTAAAATCAAACCCTATAAAATACTAGAACTGCACATGTCTCGCGGATTCGCCTGCGGAAAAAATCACGAGAAAGATAATTTTCGCCTTTAAAAATTTGCGTATGAAAATAAAACTAAGTTTCTGTCTGTCGCTTTCACTTCATATTTTGATGAGTAATGAAAATAATCGGTAAGAAATATGCTATACTAGATTTCCGCCCGCGGCTTCGCCCGCGTTTTCAAAGGAAAACCCGCATAGTTCCCGTTCCCGTGGGATTTCCGGGATAAAAACTATCCTATGTGTTAATCCAAGTTACCCTCTATATGTGTGCTAAATTTCATTGTAATCGGTTCAGTAGTTTTAACGTGAAAGAGTGACAAACATCCATACATCCATACTTACAAACTTTCGCCTTTATAATATATATTAGATTAAAAAAAAAACAAGCTAGTAGTTAGTACTACCATTGCGAGACATAAGCTAGTTTAAAAAAATCGAACCTTAAAATTGTATGTATTTTTTATATATTTTTAATGTTTTTACACTTCCCGCACCGGTTAAATTTTGATTTGTATAGATTACTTTACTACATAGTATAAAACAAAGTCGCTTTCTCTGTCCCTATGTCCCTTTGTATGATTAAATCTTTAAAACTACGCAACGGATTTTGATGCAGTTTTGTTTAATAGTGATTCAACAGAAAGGTATATAATTTATTATGTTTTAGATAAAGCGGGCGAAGCCGCGGGCGGTAAGCTAGTAAGTTATAATATCGCTATTAGCGGGTTTTTTCCTCCATAATATACTTTACGGCTTACGCACAAAGCCACATGCATTTACTTACCCAACAGTTTCCATATTTTCAAAGATCTCATCCAAATCGTCATCTTTTATAGTAATCTCTTGTTCCTCTTCCTTTACATCTTCAGAAGAGTTTTGCAAAGGTGTAGATGTCGCTGTCTGCACTAGGACTTTAGTAAGTTTCGAGGTTAGGTATTGCTGTAAAAAGAAAAATAAGATATAATAAGTATGGAATATCTATACTAATATTATAAAGCTGAAGAGTTTGTTTGTTTGTTTGAACGCGCTAATCTCAGAAACTACTAATCAGATTTGAAAAATTCTTTCGGAATCTTTCTTTTTATCTAACAAGATAGCCCGTTTATCGAGGAAGCTTATGTATCATCACGCTCGGACCAACAGGAGCGGAGCAATGCGGGTGAAACCGCGCGGAACAGCTAGTATTTTTTTTAATGAGAGGAGGCAACAGAGCAGACGCAACGCCTGATGGTAAGCGTTCAGCGTCACCCATGAGCACCCACAATGCCAGGGACATTGGGAGTGTGTTGCCGGCCTTTTAGGAAAGAATACGCTCTCTTAAAGTATAAGATAAGAGGGAACAATGTTGGGCTGAAAATTTAATAAGTAAAAGATGCCTAACAGAGAAGGGAAGAGGGTTGATTTTAGCTTTTGGTAGAAAGAGAGATTAAAAAAAAATCACGACACATTTTTTAAATAATATTGATAGCGAGTGCTTTCTATACATACTTAGAGCCTAGAGGATGTGTTGCTTGTTATGTAATCATTAATATCCATACTAATATTATAAATGCGAAAGTAACTCTGTCTGTCTGTCTGTTACTCAATCACGCCTTAACTACTGAACCAATTTGCATGAAATTTAGTATATAGATATTTTGATACCCGAGAAAGGACATAGGATAGGGTTTATCCCGGAAATCCCACGGGAACGGGAACTATGCGGGTTTTTCTTTGACTGCGCGGGCGATGCTGCGGGTGGAAAGCTAGTATGTATAATATAAATTGTTATTTCAAACATGTTACATATACAAATAAAAACAAGAGCAATACACACATTTATCATGACAAAAACACATATTTTATACAAATCACAATACAAACTTACCCTATAAACACAATTCTTGCTGCTATGTTCGTGCACCCGGATATGTCTATCCAGGCTGGTACTGATCACCATTTTATCACACACAGCTATACTAGTTATAGCCCCGGCTGCGCCCTTGTAGCCTTTATCGAGACGCGTGTGACGGAAATCCACTTGGTGGAGTTGGCCCCGACCGAAACCTACTAGGACTTGCCTGAAAATCGAAATAATATATAAATAATTATTTGATACTAGGTTTCCGCCCGCGGCTTCGCCCGCGCAGTCAAAGAAAAACCCGCATAGTTCCCGTTCCCGTAGGATTTCCGGGATTGCGTCATTTTCCCTGGATAAAAAGTAGCCTATGTCCTTTCTCAGGTATCAAAATATCTCCATACCAAATTTCATGAAAATTGCTTCAGTAGTTTAGGCGTGATTGAGTAACAGACAGACAGACAGAGTTACTTTCGCATTTGTAATATTAGTATGGATTATATCGATACAATAAAAATGATTCGCCAAATGTTGATAAGCTAAACTCAATTTTTTAATGTTACGAGACAAAACACGAAAAAGGGGCAATAAGGCAGAAAAACGTCTACTATAGCAAGTAAAAAAAAAGTAAAAGTAAAAAATATTTATTAAAAAATCAAGCATACATTATACAATCTCGTTGAACTTATTACAATAAGGCTGTTAACACAGTAAATATGTAGTAGCAGCTAGTTAATAATAGGGACTATTTATTTATTATGGTACGGGAGCTACCAACGTTTAAAAAAAAGTCATTTTAGTATAGTTGGGTTTTTGATATGCTGTTTCTCTTGCTATTTTGGTTAGAGTCCGGGCTGTCTGGCTGGCGGTAGTGGTTGCGTTTATTAGTGCGCATCTTATCTGCACAGGAAAATATCCTTAATTTAAAGTCATTTTTTAACGCGTAATTTTTAATCTTTTGCCTTTAGATAGATCCATCAGACATAAATTTTTTATTGCAAGACGTTTTTTTCGTTGTTAAATAGGTGCCAGACGCAATTTTTTATTAAAATAATTAAAATGTCATCGAAATACGTGAAATTCTATCAAGATGAGTCCGCTTAAAAGGTAAGTATTAACTTTATTATTTATATTATATTATCCTTTTTTAATACTTATATTGAATAATTAGTAAACTAACATTTTTAATATATGGTTTCATATTTATTACACTTTTGGGTATAAATATGAATTTGATGATATTTGTATTTTCTAGTGTTTGATTTTACGCGAGTATTATACATTTAGAAATTAAAGACTCGGGAATATAATATAATGAATAAAACGCGTTTAAAATCCGTTAAAAAGTCTTTAATTTCTTGATGATATCTGGTTTTTATCAAGTTTACATTAACGTCCTATTTGAGGTTCGTTGGGAAAAGAAAGCACCATGGTAGATTGTTGCAAAAAAATTGTAAATAGTAAAATGAATATTATATATAGTATAAGTTACACAGTGATTACTTATCCTTCACGGGGACTCATCTTGATAGAATTTCACTTATTTCGATGACATTTTAATTATTTTAAATAAAAAATTGCGTCTGGCACCTATTTAACAACGAAAAAAACGTCTTGCAATAAAAAATGTATGTCTGATAAATTAAGGATATTTTCCTGTGCAGATAAGATGCGCACTAATAAACGCAACCACTGCGACCAGCCAGACGGCCCGGACTCTAACCGAAATAGCAAGAGGAACAGCATATCAACGAACCAACTATACTAAAATGCTCACTTGTCAACGTTGCTACCTCCTATACGATTAATACTAATATTATTGATAGCATGGAAGCAAAAGATGATTGCAAAGAACATAAAATAGTTTTGGTTAGAAAGTCTGGCTAATAGATAGTAGGCTACTAGGTAAGTGTATTATTTATTGTTTTCAAATACAAATTGTAAATTCAGCAAAATGTTAGCAAATCAATTTGTGATTTGTGTTGAATATGATATTGAATGTGTTATAAAGACCCATGGAGGGTTGTCGCGTAAAAACCACAGGGCAGTTCTTTGGCATATTATGATATATTATGTATAAGTTAGATATAAGTTACATATTATGTAATATTGACATGATTTTAAAAGAGCAACTATGGAGTTTCTTGCCGATTCTTCTCCATAGATACTGCTTTCCGAATCGGTGGTAAATGTTAAAAATACTTATGTAATGACGATTCGAAAGTGCTACTAAATAGTAGTCTAATTGAATAAATGAATGTTTGAGTTTGAGTTTGAATAGTTAAATTATAACAGACTAGCGGTCCGCCCCGGCTTCGCCCGTGGTCAAACAAACAAAGTTTTCCTCTTTATAATATTAGTGTAGATATAATATATTTTGTGTAACCACAATTCATACAATATGCGTGATCAATATTTTTTGAAGTGAAACTTTTTTATCGGGGTTGGAAAAAAATTCTTATCCCTACCACGCGTGATTCGACGTATTTCTGTAAAGTTGCATATTATAGTAAATAATTTTTTGAAAAATAAATAAGTTTCACTTCTTACGTGTGTACACTAGTACACGCACACATTTTTTGACGTGACAACGTCTTATAAAATGGTTTGCCGGGTGACACTTCAAGAAACTGCGTTACGCTCCGCTCACGTTATGCGCTCACAATGAGAGCGAGTGAGAGGCACGCGTCCCTTCCACTCGGGCATGGTTAGCCCGCCTAAGAGCGAGAGAGACAGACATAAAAAGTCGTTGTCACGTAAAACTTTCGCCCGTATACCGACTTTACAGGCAACCAATTTTTTTTTTACATATATGTTTAATTTACTTACCTCTCGTCAAAACCGTTAGCTATGCATGTAGCGGCCATGCCTTTTGTATCCACATTGCAAATCGGCCTGCGTTGTACCCGCGTGTCGTATAACCTGTTATAATTATGGAAAATATATTTATTACCATTAAGTTTATGAATATGAATTTGTGATTTGAGAAACTGAAAAATGTAACTAAACTAACAACAAATACTAATCAATAATTAAATCTAGGACAAGTGATATGTAACGGGCAAAACAATATTTGCAGGGTCAGGCAATACATAATAAGAGAGAATAAAAATAATAATATGGAGGGGAAGTGTATGTATAAAAAAAACTTGAGGTAGAGAGAGAGAGAGAGACAGAGAGACAGAGAAACACGCGCAACGCCGCAAGGCTCACAACCATAGCAAAAGGTGTCGTTATGTACAACTTTTCCTTTTCATTTTTTCTTTCTAGCCACCTATCGCAACGCGCGATAGTGAATTTTTTTCCAATTATGTCGCAGGTATTATGGAAAATATTCTTTTATTAAAAGAAAACAAAGTTTCGTCGTCAGTATAAGAATACAATACAGTAACAAGAAAATAAAGTTATATAGGATCAGAAAAATAACACTATATTAAGAACCTGATACAAACCTAACATAACCATGTCTTGAGCAGACCGCAAGCAAATTCTCCTCGAGGAACGTTAAATCGGTGACCCACACAGGCCTCCGTAGTTGCAGCCAGTCGTGCGGCAGATTCTTAGCTATAAATATAGGCGCTGTTTCACCTATACGCCATAGTTTTAAATCGTTCTCTTCGCCACCTGGAAAAACATATTTAAAATGGTAGATAATTTTGTGGGTATTACATATGAGACTAGACGTTTATTTTTAACCGACTTCAAAAAAAGGAGGAGGTTATCAATTCGGCCGGTATGTTTTTTTTATGTATGTACACCGATTAGGGTTCATACGCACTATGTGGGTAGCCGCATTGCGGGTAGCCGTCCGGCTGACCGCAGGATGCGGTTGCGAATGCGGTCAGCCGGACGGCTACCCGCAATGCGGCTACCCGCATAGTGCGGTTGAAGAACCGTTGCGATTTGCGGTCATGTCGATCCATTTCAAAGATGGAAATGGAAGAAGTTGCAGCTATTTACTACATTTACACACGTTACGTATAGAAGAAAAGCAAAGAAAGAAGTACTGGGTGCATCCTTATTTGCAAACACGAGATGAGAGCAAGCATTTTGCAACCACGTGCACACACTCACTCAATGGCGGGCAGCCGCAGACTGAACCGCACAGTGCGTATAGCAACCGTCCGGCTGGCCGTCACTCGGGCCGCAGCTCTCCGAGCAACCGGAGCGGTCTGCGGGTAGCCGCATCGCAGTGCGCATAGAAATGAATATTACGTACATAATTGTGCTTGCGGTCAGCCGGACGGCTACCCGCATAGTGCGTATGAACCCTTACTCCGAGGTTTCTGAACCGATTTACGTGATTCTTTTATTGTTCGATGCGGGATGGTGTCGAATTTGTCCCATACAAAATTTTATTCGAATAGGCCCAGTAGTTTTTATTTTATGAGCTTTTTTGTCTGTATTTGTAAATGTTGCAAGTGCAAGTTTGAAGTTGTTTGTTTTTAACGCAGTTATCACTTGTTGAATAAATAATAATAATTTTATTGTTTAAGTGATTTACGAAGTTGATGATAAATAAGTAAACTGCACATTACATAGGAAGCTGATTTAATCAGAAATAATCGTGACAATAAAATCAGAGCATGGTCAAACAGGAAAGTGATTCTATACAATGCGAGGACGGCGCAGCGCGTTGAGGCGGTGGGCAGCTAGATGCGTAGACATAAGTCATGGTTTAAGTTACAGGTTGAATATGTAACTTTTAGAGGAATTTTTAAATTTATTGAAGCATTTATCTGTGTAAAATTGCATTTTGACAAGTTTCAAAGATCTTACCAGTTGCAAATACATTTCCATCGCTCCACACCTTCATTCTATCTATTTTCCCGCCAGTTTCAACCAGAGTATCTTCCTTTTTCCCCCAAATTTTGACCACGCCGCTAGCAACACCAGCAATGAGACGTCGTTTATAGCGACCGAGGCCTACAATGTCGCCAGATCCAAAATCTATTGTCTCTGTGCTTGTGAAGCCTTTCTCTGTGCTGTATGTTTCAATCTGAAAGAGTTAATGATTTTTATGAGTTATCCTACTAGTATTATGTGTGTGTGTGTGTTTGTTACTGACTCACGCAAATACTACTGAACCGATTAAAATGAAATTAAGCACACATATAGAGGGAAACTTGGATTAACACACAGGATAGATTTTATTTTGGGATAGATTTTCAACATGGAGGTGATAAATGTAAACATATATTAATAATACCTTTTGATTCCTCTTTCCAATAAGTATTTCTGTCTGTTCCTTGTTGCCCCATTCCATACAGGTGATTGTGTCATCTTTTTGTAAAGTTTTTACATCTACCAGGTTTTCGATACATTTTTTATTGTTTTTAGCTACGTCTGTGTGGTATTTAATATCTGTGGAGGAAATAGACCATTGGATATTATAAAGGCTGTAAGCTAACATGATAATAATACTTATTTATTCTTAAAACTTTATTAGTGAAGTGCGTGGTGAAGTGCAGTTCGCAATCGAAATCGCACGCATATAATTTGTGCATATTTTATGTACTTACGTTTGAATGAGCCAATTCGGCTGCTAACAAAGAAGTCAAATGTTTTCTCCTCTTTCAGTAACATTTTTATATTCTTTTATACACTCATTATTTATAAAAATAAAGTATAATTTGCACTATTTACAAATTACAAGCGAGTTCACCACGTGAAAATGTGAAGTTGAGTTTGAAAGTTGAAGTGTCCGTCAATGTCAAACGTCACTGACGTTCATCTTTTTTTTTGTAACAATGGTCTATGATGCTAGGTTATTTACTAACTTAAAGTATTTACTATATTTTGGTCACTGAAATATGTTTTTTATGTGTGTTTTTACGACTAATAGGGGTAAGATCGCTTATATGTTATAACACGTAGAGTTTTTTTGATTAATATATAGTAGAGTGTAGACATTAAAATTAAAATCGCAATACTTGATCACTGGAAGTTCTTAGATGATGACAATAAATTTGTTAGTAAGTCTTGTTTGCTGTTCGTGTTCGATAAAAATTTAAGATTGTATAGGTAATTGAAAAAGCCCCTCCTCTTTTTTGCCCCTCCACATGCGCCTGTGTTTGGATTGGTCCAGTGAAATATCCAGGTCTGCTACAATCGTCATTTAATGAACGCGCTAGTCATTCAATCAAATAGCAGATTCGACGACGGCGACATATTATACCCTATGGCAATCTTGGGGAGAAAGGTAAAAATATTAATAATAATTTAAGAAAATAAAATATAGACTTGTCACTCTGGCTTTTTATTGGTAAAATAATTCTACAATTCGAAAATTCACAAACTCTCACTTATGTACCGTAATATTATGATGTATTATTTACTACCTTTCCACCCGCGGCTTCGCTCGAGAAGTAAAAGGAAATCGCGGAAATCCCGCATAAAGCCTAATACATAGTAATAACGTATAGCCAGTATCTACTCAACAATATTTTTTGTTACGTAAATGATCGAGGACCACGGGTCCAGTTGTTATTTACACACACTGCTTTAATTATCAAACTTACAACAGAAATGTGTAAAGTAAAATATCTTTTTAGCATAGAGATTTTTTTATATAATTTCAATATCAACACACAAACACTTTTAACTATCTAACTGCACATTTATTTATTTTCTAAATAAGCTAATAGGTAACCATTGTCAGCAAGAAATTCGGAGCCTGTAATCCCAACCGCCTTATCACTGGCCAGAAATAGGATAAGGTGTGCAACTTCTATCGGATCTGATATTCTCTGTAGCGGCATATTCTTTGCCATGTCCTCAACTTTGAATGTACTTACACTCACACCGCTGTTAACAAAAAATTCTGTTTTTACTGGTCCGGGGCTCACCGCGTTCACTCTTACGCCTTTGCTTGCTAGTTCCAAAGCCGCACAGCGTGTGAAATGATTCAGAGCCGCTTTGGAAATATAGTACGGAGTTTTGGAAGCTTGTCTCGGCACCAAAGTTCCACCAACACTTGATATATTCACGATATTACCTTTAGTTTTAATGAGATGTGGTGTGGCAAGTACTGTTATGTTGATCTG
This sequence comes from Colias croceus, assembly GCF_905220415.1. NCBI lineage: Eukaryota > Metazoa > Arthropoda > Insecta > Lepidoptera > Pieridae > Colias > Colias croceus. The sequence continues at coordinate 1,781,952 of NC_059559.1, read as the reverse complement.
CGCTCGAAGATTCACGTTCATTATGCTATCGTAGGCTTCAACTATTTTTGCGTCTAAAATGGATCCATATTTGGCTAGTCCGGCGTTGTTCACTAAAACATCAAGCTGGCCATAGCCGTCAATGACTTTTTGTATCATGCGTTTTGCTTCGTCATCGTTAGCAATGTCTGCAATAATGAGCAGGGGCTTGGATCCCAGTTTTTCACAATGGTCAGAAACTGTTTGCAGTCTTTCTTCATTTCTGCCAACGATGGCTACTTTAGCACCTTCTTTAGTGAATTCTACGGCTGTAGCTGCGCCGATTCCGGAGCTTGCTCCAGTAACTAAGACGACTTTGTTTTTAAAACTCATGTCTCGTTTGTGACAACTGTGTTTACAAGATTGAAGTATTTTGTTTTGGCTCGTGCGTTATATATGTATATATATATATATATATATATATATATCATCGTATTGCTGATAAGAAATATCTAAAAATAAGTTGTGTACTATTAATGATTTGCATTAAATCAATGCTTATCTAAAAGTTTGATAGTGTTCCGTATTAAGCATATTTTTTACTATTTGAAAATATTACCCGAATATGGGTAAAAAAATTGATGAATATAATTCGGTTAGTTACCAAGGTTTTATCCGTAATAATTATATGCTCAAATACCTACAAATCGGTCCAAAGCGGTCCGCCCCGGTTTCACCCGTGTTACATATTTACGTTTTCTCTCCATAATAACTATCATCGTACTTCAAGGAATATAATAAAAAAATAATTGTCGGAATCGGTCCACCCGTTCACGCGTGAGGCCGTGACCAAGGAAAACGGATTTCATTTTTTTTTTATAATACTAGCTTCCGCCCGCGACTCCGTCCGCGCGGATGTCGGTCTTCGCGTGGATGGTTTATTTCTCCATTTTGAGTAGGTACTGACAATAAAATCTTATAAATATCTATTGGACCCAATTCCCAAATACGGCTAGGCCTATAATAATACGCAACGTGTGTTCGCGGTTCTACGGAACAACGTCTATGGATAAAACTGAAAAATTAAGATTAATTTTTTTCTACGTATTTTTCCAGGATAAAAAGTATCCTATTTTACGCCCAGGATAATAAGGTATAATTATACCAAGTTTCATCGAAATCGAACCGCTAATTTTCACGTGATGCCTTCACATACAGACAGACAGACAGACAGACAGACAGACAGACAGACAGACAGACAAAATTTTTTTTAATCACATATTTGGGTTTGGTATCGATCCAGTAACACCCCCTGCTATTTATTTTTTCAATATTTTCAATGTACAGAATTGACCCTTCTACAGATTTATTATATGTATAGATATCTACTTATAGATGCACTGCAATATTCATTTAGATTCATTTAGAATTTAGTTATAGGTAGGTAACTATACTATCTACAGTTTTGTTAGGTATGCACATTTTCTTGCAAATACATTGTGGTCTAAAAGGTAAAGTACCGTTTTGTATCTTATAGATATTAATAATTATCCTAGGGAACCCTGCGTGTTTTAATTTTATCAATGAACTAGCTTATTCACTCGTTGATAAATAAATATTTTGTATTTTTAATATCATTGTTATTATTTTTTGCTTAATTTTTTGTTGTTCATCTTAAAATCACGATGAATGATATTATTATAAATAATTCGGCTCAATGAAATTGACTAAATATAACGATGCTAAGCCAAAAATGTATCATTCATCATTAGTATTTTCTGATAAACAAAATATGAAAAAACAAAACTTATGTGCTTCATCATCATCAGCCCTTAAAATAGGTACATATATTATTTAAACTGAGATTAATGCGGCATACGCGTACCACAGAGCAAGTAATATAGTAGACTAATTATTTATTAAGCTACCGCTTCTACGTCAGTTTGTATATTGTTCTTATGCCGCGGCCACACTATGCTCCTCGCGCTGCTCAGCGCTCTGCTCATCGCGCTGCCGATGCCGTTAGGCGGCGTTTCCATCAGAAGTAAACTTCTGCAAGAACTGTCCGACAGTCTGTCTGACAGAAGCTTGCAAGTGTAAACTATGTAGCAAGTTCTGTCGCGACAGTTTGTCAAGCGCTTCTTGCGAGAAGTTGCGAAAGCGTGGCATGGCTAATAAATCTCTGGAACGGCTGGACCTATTTTGACGGGACTTTCAGTGAGAGATAGCTGATCTTATAATGAGTAACTTAGTAGCCTAAGTTACCTCTTTCCTGTTCTGATATTCCCATAGGAACCTGAGGATAAATAGGAATAACTCAATTACGCGGGTGAAACCGCGTTACGAAGCTTATAATGTTACTAGCTGTTCCCCGCGGTTTCACTCGCATTACTCCGCTCCTGTTGATCTTAGCGTGGTGATATATTATAGCCTATAGCCTTCCTCGATAAATGAGCTATCTAACACCGAAAGAATTTTTCAGATCGGACTCAGTAGTTCCTGAGATTAGCGCGTTCAAAAAAACAAACAAATAAACAAACTCTTCAGCTTTATAATATTAGTATAGATAAACGTAGTTCCTTGTTTCAATTTTGCTATAAATAAAACATTAATCAAAGTGTGGACACGCACTCCTGCCACTGATTACGCTAGGGTCAACTCACACCAAAAGAGCGTCGAAGCGCGGCGAAGCGGAGCGCAGTTTCCGTGTCATATGAATTTTAACTTTATTTTCATTACTATAATACTCATTATCGCATGAGAAGCTCGAACGAGTCGCGCGGATGCCCGCGGCGCCGCTGGAATTCCGTGGAATTCCAGCGGACGGACCGTGCGACTGCGCGAGAAGTCGCGGGAATTCCAGAGAATGCTCGAGCATTCGCGAGCGGCCGCTGGCAATATCCCGCCCCTCGCGCCCGCTCCCCGCACGCGTCTGTGCGCGCGAGCATTCGAACTGCGCAAAGAGCGACCCGTGTTATTCATCGCGGGAAGGCGCGCGGATTCCCGCGACTGCTCGAGAAGTCGCTGGAATGCTCAAGAAGTCGCGGGCATCCGCTACTCCGCGCTTCGCCGCGCTGCGCTGCGCTTCGCCGCTCTTTTGGTGTGAGTTGACCCTAAACTCATTCACAGGCATCCATCCAGTAATCATCACTATCATCAACACTACATAGTATAAAAAAGTCGCTTTCTCTGTCCCTATATCCCTTTGTATGCTTAAATCTTTAAAACTACGCAAGAGAATTTGATTCGAGAGGAAGGTATAGTTAGTATACATTTTATTAGATTTTAGACAAAGCGGGCGAAGCCACGGGCGGATAGATAGTTAATGATAAGCGCTTTCGTTCCACATCCACTTAACTACCTAATTTGACTACATATAATTTATTTAATTAAGTACTTTTAAATGTTTTTTTTTTTTTTTAACAAAACACAAAATTTTCTCAGTACGGTGAATCAATATTTACATAAATAATATCTTAAATCACACATAATCTCCAAGCATCACATACTTACTCGAGTTTGAAGTGTGTATCTTATCAGCAAACATAATAAATATAACTTATCACAGCAGCGAGAGAAAATATGCAGTCATAGTTATCACACAGTTGCTCATTTGCAGTCACACAATGAGTTTTAAAAACAAAGTCGTCTTAGTTACTGGAGCAAGCTCCGGAATCGGCGCAGCTACAGCCATAGAATTCACTAAAGAAGGCGCTAAAGTAGCCATCGTCGGCAGAAATGAAGAAAAATTACAAACAGTTTCCGATAATTGTGAAAAACTTGGCTCCAAACCTCTGCTCATTATTGCAGACATTGCTAACGATGACGAAGCAAAACGCATGGTACAAAAAGTCATTGACGAATACGGCCAGCTTGATGTCTTAGTGAACAACGCCGGGCTAGCTAAATACGGATCAATTTTAGACGGTAACATCTTGGAAGCTTACGATGAAACCATCAAAATAAACCTCCGAGCGCATATCAACGTTACAGCTTTAGCAACACCTCATTTAATTAAAACCAAAGGAAACATATTAATAAACATTTCGAGTGTCGGTGGAACATTGGTGCCGAAACAAGCTTCTAAAACTCCGTACTATATTTCCAAAGCCGGTTTAAACCATTTTACACGCTGTGCGGCTTTGGAACTAGCAAGCAAAGGTATAAGAGTGAACACGGTGAGCCCAGGACCTGTTAAAACTGATTTCCTAGTGAACAGTGGAGTTACGTCATACAAATTTGAAGACATGGGGGTTAATATGCCGCTTCAGAGAGTATCTGATCCAATAGAGATTGCTCGTCTTATTCTGTTTTTGGCCAGTGACAAGGCTGTTGGAATTACTGGCTCGGAATATGTTGCTGACAACGGTTTTCTTTTAACATAGATGACGATTAATTAATAATTGTGATGTTTAATAATAAAGTCTTCAAAATGTATTATAAATAACGTGTTATAATTTTCAAATTGTTGTCTTTCGTGTGAATGCGATTTTAAAATACAGGGTTAGTTTTCAATGACCAGCCAAAATTTTAAATTAAGATCTAGATATTAAACCAAAGGTACATTTGAAATATTATTGTCGAATAAAAAAAAAATAATAGCATTCATTTGAAAATGTCTTAAAAATTTCCTAAATCGTAAACACGCGATAATCATTGCACTTGTGTGCGTGCGCGCATCGCCAAATTTATGTGTGTGCTAACTTCTACCTATCTAGGTTGTTGAACTGAATTGTGCTTTTGTAATGTCCACACGTTCGCTTTTTAGTGGCGGACAGGAATGAAATCTAATTTAAAAATAAACGTTTTTTTTTCATTAGATCTAAAATGTTATCGATTCTGAACCATTTCTGAAAATTTGGCCGGTCATTGAAAACTAACCCTGTATAATTGCTAATTTGAATGAAAATATTTTAAAAAGTTCGGTTCCAACTGTCCCTCGATATCGATTTCCTAATATAGGTGATTGTCATTGATTCCAAAAATTTAATTAAAATACCATTTAGAATTAGTTTTTAAACCGTGTTGTAGTATCCTCTTTCAAGGCTACTTCACTATTCATACATTTTCGGAAAATCTTCGGAAATCGAACAGATCTATACTATACTATAATCTATACTACTATTATAAAACTGAAGAGTTTGTTTGTATGTTTGTTTGTTTGTTTGAACGCGCTAATCTCAGGAACTACTACTGGTCCGATTTGAAAAATTATTTCGATGTTAGATAGCCCATTCATCGAGGTAGGCTATAAGGCTATATAATATATCATCACGCTAAGACCAAAAGGAGAGGAGAGGAGGTGAAACCGCGGAGCGCAGCTAGTTATAAATAAAACGACAATAAAGTATTGTTTATGGTTTATTCAAGACATTGTGCTTATTGCGAGTAACAGTGCATAAACAAGAATTTTTCAAAAACACAATTTTGGTGCAAAAATTACAACCAAAGACATTCCATAGACATTTTGATTGAATTAAGCTGCATGTACATTGTACAAGTTTTATTTTTTCTACATAAATGCTTATTAATATGGCATTTGAATCTAGGATTTGTAAACAAAATATTTTTATTACAGATACGTAAGTAGTCTAGAAATAATTATATTTAACTGTTAATTGTATTACTTAAATAAAACGGCTGAAATTAATTGCACTAATTTTAGAAAATATCTTCAATGATGTTGAATTAATATTCATCGTGGAATGGGTAATCCGGGTGGTGGTCACTGAAAAAAATTATTACATATTTAGAAATGGTAACACAACCACTACAAAAATCGCGGGAGATATCGAGATTTATGGTATTTAGTTTTAAATTCACTTCGGTAATCAATTTACGAATCTTTATTAAATAAAAAAATCCTATCAAATCTAATATAGTTAAATAGATTTTTAATGTAAAAATCCTTTCAAGTTTTAAATGTGGAAATCGATCAAACCTTAGATCATTAACTATTGTGATCAATCAGAAGATCGGCTCGTTTGTCCGCTCTCTAAATTTTCTTTAATATAAAAAACTAAATAACTTTCAAATCATTAAAATCGGTTCAGTCAAAAGTTCAGAGATAACAAATCCAAAAAAAATGGAAGAAATCACTTATAAATGATAAGGCCGTCATCTGTGCTGTGTCTTCTTTTAGTATAAGTTTTCTTTTTGTAATTTTTTGTTGGCAGTACAATAAGGTATTTAAATAATAATAAATAATAAATAAAACAGTCGAATCGAGAACCACCTTTTTTAAGTCAGCTTAAAAATGAGCGTGCGTGCCGAGCACATGTGTTCAAAGGTACCTAACCAAAATCGTCGCCTTACTCTATGACGTGAGAGTATTGACATGATTGTACCTTGTAATTTTACTCTCAACGCGAAAAGCAACTTCATTAATTGATTTTTTTTTAAATAAACTTACTCTCCCATCATACACAGTCGGCCATTGCATTCCAAACTGCCAATAAGCTCCAGGTCTTCAGGCGACAGCTGGAAGTTGAAAACGTCGAAGTTCTGCTCTATGCGACTCTTGGTGACCGACTTGGGAATGACAATCATTGATCTGTCTATGGCGTATCTGGAAATATGTTGGCCTGTGGTTAATAGTCTAATCTATAGTCTAATCTATAGTCTGTGGTTTTAAATGGTGTCTATGGTTCCATTTTAACGCAAAAAGTTAATGAAAATTGAAACATTTGTTGGAATTATTTAGGCTGGTTGCAGAGCTTTACCGACCATCAGTGCGTACGTCAGTCGCGCTTGTCATATGTGTGGAAATTCATAAAACCGTTCATAGTTAGACCGACAAGTAGACCGAACATACACGCACGCGTATTTCCATACATATGACAAGCGCGACTGACGTACGCACTGATGCTCGGAGGCAGTTTAACTTTTTTTAAATCTTATTATTAGTAATATATATTGTTTATGGTTAAATAATCCATTGTTACAGTAAAGCTAAAGTTATAAATAATAATGTGTCATAGAAGCAAAACTCCTCATGCACGTGGGTTTTTGATATTTTGAGCAAAAACCATAACCAAAACATACCTGATCAGTATCTGCGGCACAGTCTTACTATATCTTTCAGCAATTGTCTTCAGCCGCTGGTCCTCCATGAGCGTAGGGTCCCCGGGCTTCGCCCAGGGCCTGTCTGGGGACCCTAGTGGCGAATACGCTGTTACAGCAATACCGTGGGACTTGCAGTGCTCGAATAGTTTGGTTTGGTTTAGATAGGGATGCACTTCGATCTGAAATTTTAATAAAAAAGATACATTTTTTTTGGATAATTTTTTTTGTAGGTAAGTAATTAATTGATAGATTCAGGTTTAATTCTTTAATTTGCCTAGGCATGTAGTTAATTGTTATATGCGACAAATACATATATTGATATTAAAAAAATGGAATTTTCTTGTTTTATTTCATGCTAGGGCCAGTAAGTTTTAAAAAATTGAACTTCGAGAGATTTTTTTTTTATCTTTCTTCATTATATTGTCAGATTAAATAATACATTGTTTTAATCTTTAAAGATAAATTTCAAACGATAAATTATACGTATTTCCAAAATGGAAGTTAAAAAAATCTCACCTGATTAACAGCGGGCTTGATTCTCGCAGCTTCCATCACTCTATCTATCTGCTTCTTATTGAAGTTAGAGATCCCAATGCTTCTTGTTAGACCTTTGTCTACAAGACTCTCCATAGCTTTGTAAGTGTCTATAAAGTCAACGGGAGACGGGATCACTTTGTTGTTTTCATCTAGGGGGAATTCTTCGCCGCCTTCCTGGAAGCGTTTGGGGGGACCGAATTATATAAAATATTTTTTTCGTAAAATTGATCACTGGCTTGTTATAAAAAGCATACGTGTTATCATCATGTCATGAAGAGTTTTTTTTTTATATGATTTCAAATTTGGAATGTGGTTTGTACACAGAAAAATCCAAGAAGCTTAATCGGTAAGAAACTTTTTGACGTGACAACGTCTTATAATTCGATAGAGCCGGCTGCACGCACGAAAAAACATGACTCATGCGGCGTTACCTCGCGCTCTGAGGCGTTCCGTCACAGTTCCGTGAGGCTTGAAGTGCAAGCGAGAGCGCGGAACGAGCGACAAAGAAGCACAATTGTTGTCACGTTTAGCTATCGTCAGTAAACCGACTTTACAGACAACCAATTTTTTTTTGTTAGAAAGACTAGAAAAAGACCAAAATAGACATAAATGTATATCCTAAAACAGCGAAGGAGTGTAAATTACAACTCATTAAATGGTTAAAATATAAAAATTATGAGGATATAGAGGAATTATTAAAATTAAATTAAATATTTTTTTAAATAAAGCAACATATATAATATATACACATTACACACACACGCACACACACACACACATACAGAAAGATACACACCTGTTCTGTTCCATAAAGTATATCTGAATAGTTTTTACATACCCATTTATCTTTATATCACTTTTTACTTTATTAAGGAAATGTTATTCGTGTAACAATAAATGGTAATGTACTCTAGGAAGAGCGAGATATTCTACCACAAGCTTATAAATGCTTAAAAGGATGTCTCAATGACTGATATAATTGTAAACATATTTGTTAACGAATAAATATTTTTGATTTTGATTTTGATTTTGATTTTGAATATGAGACATAACAACGATAATTTCTATCAATTGTAATGCAATAAAATTATTCGGACCGATTTTAACGCCTTCTAGCGTATCGTTATAGCGTTTAAAAGGAAACATAATTTAATTAAAAACACATGATTGTAATAAGCACTGGCTGGTAAGAAAATAAATGATTCAAAAAATTAGTTCTTTTGTTGCAAAATATTTGCAAAAGTAAAAAGCATTTCCCGCGTTTTATTCTATTAGTTCAGGATACATCGCCCATTTTTGCAAGTGACTACTATCAAGCTGATTTTCCGTTTGTAGCTTTATTTTGATGAGACACCGAATAATTTCGTGTACGAAACTCTCGATTGTGGTAGCTAACAGAGATAACAAGGATAAAATTTTTTGATTTGATGGTTCTCAAATATTTATTACGCAATTTGTAGGACAATATGTCTGTTGAATTATATAAACATTAACTAAATGAAAACAAAAAAATCAGCTTGTTAGTAATCATTTATGATGACCTCGTTATCGATACACTTTGGAAAGGGGGACTCTTTGAACCAACCATAGGTCTTGTAGGACAAATATTTTTTCGAATAATTTAGGTAATTATCTTGAGATTGAACAAAAAAAAAATTCAGCTAGTAATAAATATTTGAGAACCATCAAATCAAAAATTTTTATCCTTGTTATCTCTGTTAGCTACCACAATCGAGACTTTCGTACACGAAATTATTGGGCGTCTCATCAAAATAAAGCTACAAACCGAAAATTAGCTTGATATTAGTCACTTGCAAAAATGGGCGATGTATCCTGAACTATATATGTACCTACTGTAAATACGAAAAAAGCAAACAGAATAACTCATAACCATTAAAAAATTGGGACTACAAATATTTGTTACGAAAACAAATGATTAAAATTCTATACATACTTTGAAAGCCTGTGGCCAATGCATGAGGTATAAGTCCAAATAGTCCAACCCGAGGTTAGCGAGTGTGGTCTTTATTGCTCCTTCCACGAGGTCCGGGCGATGGTACGTGCACCAGAGTTTTGATGTGATGAAGATGTCTTCTCTGGAAAAAGTAAATACGTAATGTTACATACATTAATTAAAAAACTTTTAACAAAAGCGAATGTTCTGATTAGACGGTTATTTATAAGGTTTACATCACGTTTAGAGTTATAAATGTAATCCTTCACAGATAAAAAAAAATGTAAAAATAATACCTAGGTATACATCTATACGAATGTTTCTTATGTTTTATTTTACGATTAGAAATATTTAGAAATTGAAGACTTTTTAACTACGTTCACCGTAAAAAGATAATTTATATGATGAAAAATATGGCGGAAAAAAGTATGACGAAAATAAATAAATAAATAAATCATTTATTTTCACAAAAAAAAACAAAACAAAGTGACTCAGGCTCTTATATTAAGAACTGTTTTTCAGGAGCCTGTGTCTTCCATTTACTATAATAACACGGACACGAAGATATTATCAGTAAAAATTTAAATAAAGTCAAAAAAAAAATTACATGCAATTTAAACTGTAATAAATCGCAAATAAGTAGGTACTAAAAAATAAATAAAAACATAACTCACAACAAAGCAATATCGGCACAATACAACGCATTACATTACATTAATAAAATCATCCAAAAATAATTAACAAATAACAATACAGCACATTACAAACAAAGATCAAAATTAAATCGAAACAATGCAACCCAATAAATTCGTGCAATCAACAGAAAAATAAAATAAACAATAATAATTATAATAGTTAAAGTTAATAAAGGTACCTAGTAACTATAAAACGAAGTCGCTTTCTCTGACCCTATGTCCCTTTATAAACTACGCAACGGATCTGGATGCGGTTTTTTTTTAAAGAGTGATTCAAGAAGAAGGTTTTAGTATATAATTTATTAGGTTTTACACAAAGCGGGCGAAGCCGCGGGCGGTAAGCTAGTCTATACATATAATAAATCTGTAGAAGGGTCAATTCTGTACATTGAAAATATTGAAAAAATAAATAGCAGGGGGTGTTACTGGATCGATACCAAGCCCAAATGTGTGATTAAAAAATTTTTTGTCTGTCTGTCTGTCTGTCTGTCTGTATGTTCAGGCATCACGTGAAAAGTAACGGTTCGATTTCGATGAAACTTGGTATAATTATTATACCTTATTATCCTGGGCATAAAATAGGATACTTTTTATCCCGGAAAAATACGTAGAAAAAAAAATCTTAATTTTTCCGCGCGGACGGAGTCGCGGGCGGAAGCTAGTTATAAATAAAAATGAATTATAATAACAATTTAGAGGTAGAAATTAAAATTCAATCATCGCATTTTATAATCGCATTCAATAATCGCATTTTATAGCAAGAAAAGCCGAAATATCGAGCAGCCTCGAAGCCTTGTACAGATTGTCGCTTCTCAACACATTTGAAGATTCCATTTATGTGTATCTAGATGGATAAATGATTGCAGACATCCATACTTACTAATATTAAAAATGCGAAAGTAACTCTGTCTTTCTGTCTGTTACTCAATCACGCAACTCTGTTACTGAACCAATTTGCATGAAATTTGGTAAGTATAGAGATATTTTGATACCCGAGAAAGGACATAGGATAGGTTTTATCCCGGAAATCCCACGGAAACGGGTACTATGCGGGTTTTTCTTTGACTGCGCGGGCGAAGCCGCGGGTGGAAAGCTAGTCTTATATAAAGCTCATACACGTTAACGATGTATTATATTATGTAGTTTAAAAAAGCCATTGTTTCTCTGTATAATGAATAATTAAATACGCAATATTATATTATTTAACATTAATTTATAATAATTGTCCTGTATTATTTACTTAATGTGCAAATAATGAATACAATACAGATATTCAATATTATTCGTTTCACATTTTAATTACTATATACAGAAATATAGAGATACTAGATTCCCGCCCGCGGCTTCGCCCGCGTTTTAAAAGGAAAACCCGCATAGTTACCGTTCCCGTGGGATTTCCGGGGAAAAACCTATGTGTTAATCCAAGTTACCCTCTATATTATGTGTGCTAAATTTCATTATAATCGGTTCAGTAGTATTTGCGTGAAAGAGTAACAAACATACACACACACATCCTCACAAACTTTCGCATTTATAATATTAGTAGGATATTTATTTTTAACAAAAACTAAACTGATTTCAAATCGTCAATACTGTACCAAATTTAAGCGGCATCAGCTTTCAAATAACAAAAAAATATCCCTACTCGAATTGGGAACCTTTTCCTTTTTGAAGTCGGTTGAAAAATGTCACAACTCACAGGTCAAATTCTGTTCATCCATACTAATATTGTAAAGCTGAAGAGTTTGTTCGTTTGAACGCGCTAGTCTCAGGAACTACTGGTCCGATTTGAAAAATTATTTCGGTATTAGATAGCCCATTCATTGAGGAATGCTATATTTTATAGTAGGTATCATCACGCTAAGACTAACGCGGAGCCACGCGGGTGAAACCGCGCGGAGCAGCTAGTTAAAGATATTTAGAAAAGAAAGAAATCTACGTGTTTAATCCAAATTTTAAAAGTGTGCTTCCGAACACTGATGGGAGAATTGTCATGATTTCATGAGTAGGTAACTAGCAAACCGGGCGAACTCCGTTTCGCCACCAGAGACACCTTTTCTTTGCTATAAACCTCACAGAGCCCGAGACCTTTCCAAAGAATGCAAAACCGTGGAAATCGGTTGGTGTGTTCTGGAGTTATAGCGTCAGGAAGGAAAATCTGACTTATTTTTATATAGTAGACTAGCTGCTCCGCGCGGTTTCATCCCCGTGGCTCCGCTCCTGTTGGTCGTAGCGTGATGATATATACCTTCCTCGATAAATGGGCTATCTAACACCGAAAGAATTTTTCAAATCGGACCAGTTGTTCCCGAGATTAGCGCGTTCAAACAAACAAACAAACTCTTCAGCCTTTATAATATTAGCACTATTGTAATTGATATTAGTATAGATAACAAATGAATCACTGGTAGGAAGATTTAACAGGTTTTTTACAGACCTTGATTGCAAGGTCAGCCATGTTGAAAATTTGTATCATGGTCGCTAATGTGATCAAATTGTTTATAGTTTAGATAAGATTTTTATATCAGAAGTAATGATATGAATTTAAAATAAGGCTACTCTGTCCCGACACAAAATGTACATGGCAGATAGCCTACGATCTTACTATTTTAATTTTAACTAGCGGACTGACCCGGCTTCGCTCGTGGTTACTACCACCGGATACGTACCGACGTGAAATGAGTACTGTAGGCTACTGCCTATAGTACACAGTATTTCCTGAGATTCGCGCTTTCAAACAAACAAATTGTTATAGCGAGAGTCGATATCTAGATTTAAATACTTATCTCAGAACTGATTTTTTCAATAAAAATTCAGATTGTTCAACTGTTTAACAAGATAAGAGAAGCCATTACCTACTAAATGACTACTTGTATGTTAAACAAAATTAATTTTAATTAATATTTTAACGGCTTAGTTTTTATTTGTTTGTTATGATTTAACTCGGCAAGTACTGGACTGAATTTACTGACTTTTCTTTTTATAGTCTAAGCGTTAATTCGTGTGCAAATATTTTTCACGCATTTTTTTTAGCTTTCCGCGGCTTCACCCCCGTTTTTTAAGAAAAACCAGCATAGTTCCCGTTCCCGTGGGATTTCCGGGATAAAACCTCTCCTATGTGTTAATCCAAGTTACCCTCTATATGTGTGTTAAATTTCATTGTAATCGGTTCAGTAGTATTTGCGTGAAATAGTAACAAACGTACACACATCCTCACAAACTTTCGCATTTATAATATTAGTAGGATTGTAAAGCCTCTTTGCCCCCGAGTCCTTATAGTTTTTTAATAATTAGTATTCTAACCACAGAACAGGAAAAACTAATTGATTCTAACATTCGTAACCTGCCAACCAGAGATAAATTTATTATCCGTTTATCTTTAGTTACCTATGTTATGTGGTGTAAGTAACACATGAATTTCTTTTTTATTTTATACTAGCTTACCGCCCGCGGCTTCGCCCGCTTTGTCTAAAACCTAATAAATTATATATTAAAACCTTCCTCTTGAATCACTCTATTTATTAAAAAAGCGCATCAAAATCCGTTGCGTAGTTTAAAAGATTTAAGCATACAAAGGGACTTAGGGACAGAGAAAGCGACTTTGTTTTATACTATTTAGTGACTTACCTATAAACAGATAGATGTGCGATATACACTGCGCATTAGGAATCAATAAAACTTGAATAAATAAAAAACATGCTGACCCAGTTCAGATTTCTTTAATGGGTGTGGGTGGGTAGGTGATGGGGTAAGTGATTGCAGTATTGATATTATTGTCTAAGATTTTATTGTCTAGCTGTGCCCTGCGGTTTCAACCGCATGGCTCCGCTCCTGTTGGTCTTAGCGTAATGATATATCATATATAGCATATAGCCTTTATCGATAGATGGGCTATCTAAAACCGAAAGAATTTTTCGGATCAGTAGTTCCTGAGATTAGCGCATTCAAACTAACAAACTCTGCAGCTTTATAATAATTAGTATAGTATAGTAGATATAGTGATAAGGCCGCGTTCTGTCCTGTATCTTATTTTAAAAATATATTTTTTGTATTGCATGTTAAAATCATAGTGAAATGTTTAAAAATATAAAACAGTGTGTCTGTGCCGAGCACACGTGTCAGAAGTGAAACTTATTTGGCAAGATTCAAAGATACCAAAATTGTCGCCTTACTCCATGATGTGACGGTCTTTCAATGACGCGACCTTGAAATTTCACTCTCAATGCGCTTAAAAGTTTCACTTTTAAATTTATAGCTTAACTACCTTTTAATCTTTCCTTCTTCCATCTTTACTTTTAGCGCCTCCCCCACTTCTTTTTCATTACCATAGATATGAGCGCAGTCTATGTGTCTATACCCGATGTCTATGGCATCCTTTACAGCCTGTGTGACTTCACCTGGCTTTGACTGAAAACAGAATAATATTGTTACTAGCTGACCCCACAAATGCCTTAAAGCTGGCGACTCTCGTACCAGCCGCAGGGGCAAAATTGGAATAATCTCGGATGCACGGCGCGGGTGGTCGGAGCAATTTCAGTTGCTCTCTAAATTGCCCCTGCTTGCCTGGGTGCAATTCCAATATTGCCCCTGCTGCAGGAATGTGAGTAGCGGGCTTTACTCTTATCATTTAGAGGCAATGATACTAACACAACATTCGATTTAAAAAACGGCGCAGTAACGTACGAGGACGAGCACGATTAGGCGTCGAAGCGAGATGGCATGATTCAATTATCGTAAGCGGAAAACTGATGTAAATTCTGTCTAATTAGCCTTTTCACATTTCTACGTGCCACTCCCGGAGAGCTAAATTAACCTTTTAATTTAGATTTTAGAATAACATTGTTTATGTTGAACATGTATTAGTATGAACAAGATATGTTGGTCGATTCTTGGAACTACACAAAATTTATATCGGTAAAACCAAAAAAATGTTCAGCTTATTAATATTAGGAAAGATGTTAATATCTAGTAGCACAGACTAATAATAATATACTACGTATACAAGTAGTACGAAGTGTAGATAAAAAAGTCTTGTCACTTGTGAGCCCATAAACAAGTTGCTTGAAGGTAGGTATATTGTAATGGAATAATCGATATTATGTTTTGTTGACACTATTCAACAAAAGTAATGGCCTATATGACCTTCCCAAAGGATTTCCTAGTTCAAGGTCGTTTTAAGTGATAACCATAACTAGATTAGTATTTTTTTCTGAAAAATGTCATAAAGATAAAATCATAAAATATATTGTCACAAGATTGCCACATATTGCTATAAGTATAAAAATTCGATCGAGTTTCCTGAAATTTTTTTAAAATATCTAAGTTATTTTGGCGCAAATTTGTCGCCTACGATCCGCCAATTTGTATTTATTCGGTGTCATTTTATTTTTTTAACCATTTAAGTTTTTTCGTTGTCTCTTTATGACCAGTGTCGATAACTTTATAGTCAAAATATATAGGTACGATCTGTGGGTACGATATACTATACGAGTTGTCTAGTGTAGAAATATAACTCCAAACCACTCCAAACACAGCTTGCATAATCTCGAAAAATGGACTAAATTGACTTTTCAGGTTTCCGTGTATTAAAAAAATAAATATTAGATAGACAATTCATAAAATTAACGCTTTCTCAATGTCATATTACCGCAGTGCTAATAATGACTAAATAGATTGGCTTTTACCTAGTTATTTTTTTGGAAAAATTCAAAAAAAATAAAAAATAAAATCATAATGTGGATTGATGGTAATAAGGTACAATTAACTATCGAATTAAATTTCTGTCAAGTACTTAATTAATAAAAAAATATTTTAATATTTTAATTTATATATCTACTTACGGTAGTTAAGTACCTACCTATTGTAAATGTATTTTCTTTATTTGTATTTAGAAACATTAAACTTATATTATTAAATATGAATTAAAAGTATAACTATAATATAAAAATGAATCCCAAAATGTGTTGGTAAGCGCATAACTTGAGAATTTCGTTAATTTTTTTTTTATAATATTCCTTGAAGTTCGAGGATGGTTTTTATGTAGAGAAAACGTGAATATGTACCACGGGCGAAGCCGGGGCGGACCGCTAGTTTAATATAGTTTTTAAAGTAAATAAGTTAGGTATATAGCTTTTATTAGGCCTTCATTTAATCCCGGAGGCCGTGGGTATCTATGCAAGATTTCCCCACTCAAAAAAAAAAGGCCTTCATTTCACCTTCATTTAATAAAATTAAAATACTGTCTAGGTAGGTAACTAAGTAGTTAAGTAGGTACACAACTACATAATATTATATTTACCGCTAATGACTAGGTAATAATTAAGTATATTGATATTGTAAAATATTCCTAACTATATGATAATATTTTTTTAAAATATAATAATAAAAAAAGAATATCTTTTTACGAAAATCGATTGTATATGTAATAAGTACGTTACATATAAAATTTGGGACGTTCAGGATATTTATAAAATATTTGCAATATAATAATAAAATACCTATTTAAGCTAAAGCCTAAAATAATTTACATGCTTGTTATCCATCCAATCCATATCGATATAAATGCTGAACTGATTTTGATGAAACTTGGCTGTGTTCCTTGTAGCTTATAAACCGGATTAACACATAAGCTATAGAAATACTAGATTGTGTCCAAACTTCGAATTCTCAGAGGTAATACAGTTATTATAAAAATTTTAAAGAATTTTGAGATCAGTCAGAGAAATAGACAAACATACATCAAAATAACATAGAACCCGGCAAAAGCCGGCATGAATTAATTCCATATCCACATCTATCATTATTATGTTCATACTCCAACAATTCATGAGTAAGAACGTCCAACGTTATGTAATAAGATATGAAGTAATAGCTTCTTAAATAACCTTACCTTCCATGTCCCCAAGCCGATGATGGGGCAGGTATGTCCATTGTTCAACACGACGAGAGGTACGTTAGCCATTTTAACACGTCTTTACTCTAACACAGTCAGCGGTGTACTGAATTTTTAATGTCGGACTGAGTATTTTTAAACCTAGTCTACTCTGTGGCCTAGACTGAGGTCGCGGTTCGCGTTAATGCGATTTTTAGTCGCAATTTTTTGCCTATTACTTTGGTAGCTGCGCTTCGCGGTTTCATCCACGCGGCTCCGCTCCTGTTGGTCTTAGCGTTATTAATAAATAAAAAATAAATGGGCTATCTAACACCGTAAGAATTACTTATTCAAATCGGGCTCATAGTTTCTCAGATAAGCGCGTTCAAACGAACAAACTCGTTAGAGTTATGTTATCAGAATAGAAGTACTTATCAGTAGTTACTAATATTATACAGCTGAAGAGTATGTTTGTTTGAACGCGCTAATCTCAGGAACTACTGGGGTCGGGAAATTTTATCACACTACTCATCTTCAATAGGTACTTTATGTAGGATTTTTAAAACTTTAAAATGTTATCTACTTGATTGATGTTTATCAATAGTTCTGAGTAACATCGGCATAATAATCACTGAACAGATGAGATTTTATATCATTAAAGATTTTTAAGTCACATCTAGGTATTCATTTTTTCTATCTATTTTGATGGACCTAGATGAACTCAAGGTAATGAGGACGCAAATATTTGCCATCGAGATAAGCATGCCTGTATAAAATGGATTAGCTTATTGTAATTTAGATGCATAAATATATGCATGATTTTCAATCGCTTCTAAGCATTAACAAATCGCTTCACAGAGTCAGAGGTAACAAAGCCAACCAAAAATACAATGGAATTGAGAACCTCCTCTTTCTTTAATTCGGATAAAAGTATTTATTCATGTCAAGGACCAGATAAAATACAGTTTATTAAATCTATTTATTGTAATACGTTTAAAATCATAGAGAATTTTATGCATATTGTTTGTGAAATACGATATGGCTGAAGTGTTAAATATTTTCAATGTTAACATGGTGATAGCGAACAAATATTCGTATAAGTAAAGTATTATAAAAAAAAAATACTACACACTTAGATTACAAAATAAAAGACAGATGGAGCGTTGCCGAACTAAACCGAATAATTTATCGTCATTTTCAATAAAGCTATGTGTGCTGTCATTTCGCCGCTGCACTGTACGTACACGGTGCTTCTGTGTGCGTGTAATGTTGCCAGATATTGAAAAATTTCCCAAATTTTTCCCCGACTACGGAAAAAAGAGGGTTATGTTTTTCGAGTTTATGGATGTATGTATAATATTTCTTTGACACGCCCTGCAGTATAAACCGTTGGACCGATTTTGAGTTGTGAGGTTTCATTGCAATGATCTAACAAACAACAACAAAATAATTGTATTCAATTTTTTATTAAATAAATTACATAAAAAAAGTTTCAATACTAACTATAATAATTAAGTATATTATTTTTTATTTTTCATAATATATGAATACGAATAGCGGTAGTTTTTAGTCGAGAATACGGGACATTTTATGTTCATCATATCCATCATGGAGTTCACATAAATTAAATCGCTAGCGAAAACGACTATGACATTTTTAAGCTTTATAAAAGTAACAAAATACAAACAAACAAACAAACAAACAAAAATACTTTATTGTGCACCAATAAATAAAAAAAAATTACAAGAGTAAATATATAAAATAAATAGACACAGTTGAGCACAACAGGCGGTCTTATCGCTAAGACAGCGATCTCTTCCAGACAACCTGGTGGTCAAGGAAAAACAGTGTAAGTATTCGTTTATGGGCAAGAGGTGCATTTATAAAGTTTAAAATACATAAATAAAATAGTATAAACACAGAGAACATATATACATCCATAATATATCTACATACATATACATACATATATACACATACATACATACACATAGAAATGAGCTACCTAGTTCAAAAACAGACACATACGGTGAAAGCATCAATATAACAATATTTAACTTAAATGAAACAGGTAGATCTGAGTTCATGACTTGGACAGGTAAAATCGCTTCAGCAGTGTTTTGAATGTGAGTAGAGATTGAGCTTCTCTTATGTCTAATGGTAGATCGTTCCATAGCCTGATGGCACGCACAGTAAAGGAAGAATTATAAATATGATTTACATGCCCCGGTACGACCAGACGAGACTGATTTGATGATCGAATTGGGTGTAAATTAGACACAAGGAACTCAAATCTCTCCTTTAAATATTGCGGTGTTTTCGGATCAAACAGAACACAGTACAGGAGGTGAAGGATATGAGTATTTCGGCGAAGACGAATGGGAAGCCATTTTAGCTTAGAACGAAATTCGGAGACATGATCGTATTTGCGCAAGCCAAAAACAAATCTTATGCAAAAATTTTGAAGGCGCTCAAGGCAGTCAAGGTGGTGTTCATAGAGGACAGGATAGCACGCGTCGGCATAATCTATAATAGGTAAAAGGAGTGTTTGAACGAGCGCAATTTTAGTTGGTATCGGCAGAAAGTTGCGTAGCCGGCGAATAGAACTAGCAGCAGCGAAAACCTTTTTACGCACTTCCTTTATTTGATTATTCCAAGTTAAGCATGAATCGATCCAAATCCCTAAACACTTAATTTCGTTGCGATATGGTATTGCAACCCCATCAACTACAACTTTTGGCAGAGAAGTCCAATCTATCTTGGATACGAAATATTTCGTACCACAAACAATAATTTGTGTCTTATTGGGATTCACATTTAAGCCATGATTGAAACTCCATCTGACAATAGTGGAAATGTCGTTGTTCATTGTTGTCACAGCATTCGACAAATCATCGATCGCTGCGTGGCAATAAATTTGAAAGTCATCTGCATACATATGATAGAGAGAAGTGATGTTCAGGGATATTGAATTTATAAATATACTAAAAAGAAGAGGGGAAAGCACACCGCCGTGTGCAAAATAATGTATTATGCTTATTAAAATAATCTAATAATTATCATGAACCTTTAGTGCACTATTGACTATACAAATAATCACATTCACGATCGAAAAATCCAACAGCATTACCCTGAAGATCTTTTAACCATTTTACCGTTTTACCAATAAAAATGGCAAATTCATTTTCAAAATACTGGCAACATACGTTGAAGTTTTGTATTCCTTCATAACTGTAAAATTATTAATTCGTATTAAAGAAATAAATCAGCCAAATAATCTACAGAAAACCTGTGAAACGATGTTTTATCTTTTTTTTTGTTTTCGGGAACAAATTTTACAGCGTTTTATTATCACAAGACGGCATTTTTTTACTAAAATTGCAAACCCTTTTTGACGTATCGGGGTTGATTTAATTTTTTATTAACGCCTAAACAATTCCCACAGAAAGGTTTATGGTCATACAGGCCATTTGTCGACCATTTGTTAAGGGTTTTTAAGCTACCTGCTAGTGCAGCCCTTTTAGTTCCGTAAATACATAGGGTAATTGGGCCTGTTCGCGTCCACTTAGTGCAGTTGGAAAGTTTGAAGGAGAAAATAAAAATGTTCCAGAACAAATTTCAACGCAAAATTTATGTAACGTGTTCATTACATAGTCTATTTTAAGATTTACTTTCGATTGTGTTGGAAATATCATGTGGTTTTTATTTATCTAGACAAATAGCAGAATTAGGCGTTTTACCCAGTTCGCGTCCAAAAATTCCAGTTTGCGTCCACCCGTGGACCAGTTCGCGTCCACCAGATTAGAAAAGGAATTAAGAGTGTATTGGGTGATATTTTATCAGATATATGCAAATAAAAAATAGATTTTAATGAATTATTTATTTACGAATATAGCTATTTAATAAAAACCGGCCAAATGCGAGTGGGACTTGCACATCGAGGCTTCCGTATTAACCTGTTTTTTTCGTATGTTTTAACTGTAAATGATTATTTTTTCAATGTTTCCCTTATTTGTGCTATAAGACGTTGCATCGTACCAAATTTCAAGTGTCTGTATTCACGTAAAGTACCCTGTAGGTTTTGATTCCCTTGCGAATGACGAAATTTGCGAAAATTTGCAGCATAAACGGCTGTATCTTTTGCTTATAAGTTTGATTTATTCACTGCTTCAAGGGACCGTAGATTTGAGTATTCAATATAAATTTCAGCTTTATACCACCGGAAGGAAGTTAGCGCGGAAAGTTTTTTTTTTATTATTATTAATATCTCAAAAAATTGCTCCTTAAATGCTCCATCAGAATCTGTAATTGCTCCACTTCTATAATTATTAGTTTATTTATAATTAATTTTAAAAAAAATCCAAATACTGAAAACTTGATTTCCCTATAGAATGAAAAATATTCACTTTTCATAAAAAAATTTTTTGCAAAAAAATTGCTCCCGATTTGCTCTATCAATTACAAAAAAAATTATTTAATTTTGATAATTTTTACAATAATTAACTGAAAAACTATGTTTGCATAGTAAACTACTGCGCTGTGACGTCATCAATTATTGTCGTTGCGACGCATAAGGGCCATATTTACATGTATCAGCACTGCAGCGATATGTATAGACCTTAATGTTTATGTTTTCTTATTTATATTATTCACTAGATTTCCGCCCGCGGCTTCGCCCGCGTTTTCATAGGAAAACCCGCATAGTTCCCGTTCCCGTGGGATTACCGGGATAAAACCTATCCTATGTGTTAATCCAAGTTACGGTCTATATGTGTGCTAAATTTCATTGTAATCGGTTCTGTAGTATTTGCGTGAATGAGTAACAAACACACACACATCCTCACAAACTTTCGCATTTATTATATTACTAGCGGTCCGCCCCGGCTTCGCCCGTGGTACATATTTCGCAATAAAAGGTAGCCTATGTTCTTTCTCAGGGTCTAAAGATTGTCTGTGCCAAATTTCATCAAAATCGGTATAGTAGTTTATGCGTGAAAACCATACATACATACATACAAACCTTTCCTCTTTATAATATTAGTATAGAAGTATAGATTAGTAGGATTAAAAGGTAATTAATTATTATCATGTAATTATTTGGTTCTGATCACAGATCACAGAAACTAAAGGGTTCTGATGATAAGAATAATAAGAAATAATTATAATTTTTGTTTTATTGAGTCTTCAAGTTAGGATTGCAGGTTCGAATGATAATAATTTTTGTATACCATCGTATATATTACATATAACATAATATGGAGACATTTCATCATGTCCACAACAATATCAAGGTTAGTAATAAATATTTCTACTATCAATTATCATCAAAGTATTAAATCGGTAATAAGTATTTTTATAATTGAATTTAAATTTCTGTTTACTATAAGAAAAATTAATAGGCACTTTTTATTTTAGGGTGTGAAGGGATTCAGTCAAGGAGTTTTAAATTATTGAAGAGTGGTAATTATTTAGAAGTAGGGTTCGCGAAAAAATTGAGCCCTACTTTTATATAATCACCTGAAAATTTTTCACTAGAGTATAAATAATAAAATATGTGCTAATTATAAAGAATTTTATTTTTGACAAAAGGTTTTACGTACAAGACATAACTGCGTTAAAAACAACCGACTTCAAACTTGCACTTGCAACATTTACAAATACAGACAAAAATGCTCATAAAATAAAATACTGGGCCTATCCTAATAAAATTTTTATGGGACCAATTCGACACCCTCCCGCATCGAACAAAAAAAGAATCACGTAAATGATTTATTAAATAATTCACAAAACACGAAGATTGAATTTGATATTTTTGGTTTAATGACATTCAAATGCTTTATAAATATAAATTTATAAATATAAAGAATATAAACATTCGATCACGAAATTATGCGGGTTCGAGTCCCGCCTCGTGATCGAATTTTTTCTATTCTTTATAAATTTATAAAACACGAAGATTTTAAAAATGTAACCAATGAACACAATCAATATTAGATTAATTGTAATGGTGTATAAAAAGTATTATGTCCTATGGAATTCTACTATGCCCTGCCCGGCAGCAGATATAGAAACTATATTTATCTTACAGAAAAGAGCCATTCGCTCTATATATAATTTACGTGCTCGGGACTCGCTAAGAGATCTCTTTAAGAATACTGGTATCCATACTGTACCATCACAGTATATATTTAATAATATTTTGCATGTACACAAAAACGCCGACTTACACACAAGAGTAGGAGATAAACACTGTTATGGCACAAGGAACAGAAATAAAATTGAAATGCCATTTCACCGGTTAGCCAAAGTTAAAAATTCATTTATGGGTCTAGGTATACGCTTTTACAACAGAATTCCACATTGTATTATAGAGTTTGGTAGTGCTAAATTCAGGTAAAACTCATGTAAAAAATATATTAGTTCAGAGAGCCTATTAGAGCATTAAGGAATATATGGAAGATGAAAATGATATATTATGAAGTTAGATATAACTTACAGATTATGTAATATTGACATGATTTTAAAAGAGCAACTATTTAATATGATTAATTACCTTAAAATGACATTAATAAGTTTTATGCTGGGAATAATAATATTATTATTTAATACTTAGTACTTACCTTATGTTGCTATTAATTATAGGTACTCTAAGAATATCTAGGCGCCATATTTTAATTATTGAGTTTTCATCTAGCAAAATTTCAAGGAACAGATATTATTATGTACCTATTTAAATCATTCTTATTATAGGTATTTTTATAAACATTTCCCTACCCATCCCTAAACTCGTACGTTTATTCGTATTATTAAAACTTCAAGTAATTATCAATTAATTTGTGTTTCAGTCGTTTGTTTCATCTTTCGGTGTCAAGTATCTATCGTTTGCGTTAGCGGGAACTACCTATGCGGGTTTTCCTTTGAAAACGCGGGCGAAGCCGCGGGCGGAAATCTAGTGAATAATATAAATAAGAAAACATAAACATTAAGGTCTATACATATCGCTGCAGTGCTGATACATGTAAATATGGCCCTTATGCGTCGCAACGACAATAATTGATGACGTCACAGCGCAGTAGTTTACTATGCAAACATAGTTTTTCAGTTAATTATTGTAAAAATTATCAAAATTAAATTTTTTTTTTTGTAATTGATAGAGCAAATCGGGAGCAATTTTTTTGCAAAAAATTTTTTTATGAAAAGTGAATATTTTTCATTCTATAGGGAAATCAAGTTTTCAGTATTTGGATTTTTTTTAAAATTAATTATAAATAAACTAATAATTATAGAAGTGGAGCAATTACTGATTCTGATGGAGCATTTAAGGAGCAATTTTTTTGCAAAAAAATTTTTTATGAAAAGTGAATATTTTTCATTCTATAGGGAAATCAAGTTTTCAGTATTTGGATTTTTTTTTAAATTAATTATAAATAAACTAATAATTATAGAAGTGGAGCAATTACTGATTCTGATGGAGCATTTAAGGAGCAATTTTTTTGCAAAAAATTTTTTTATGAAAAGTGAATATTTTTCATTCTATAGGGAAATCAAGTTTTCAGTATTTGGATTTTTTTAAAAATTAATTATAAATAAACTAATTATTATAGAAGTGGAGCAATTACTGATTCTGATGGAGCATTTAAGGAGCAATTTTTTTGCAAAAAAATTTTTTATGAAAAGTGAATATTTTTCATTCTATAGGGAAATCAAGTTTTCAGTATTTGGATTTTTAAAAAAATTAATTATAAATAAACTAATAATTATAGAAGTGGAGCAATTACTGATTCTGATGGAGCATTTAAGGAGCAATTTTTTGAGATATTAATAATTAAAAAAAAAAAACTTTTCCGCGCTAACTTCCTTCCGGTTTTATACCTCCACGCGTTACTGAGAAAAAGGGTCTTGACAGAAAGAAAGACCGGCAGACGGACATACTGACGGACGGATATCAAATTGATGATCAAGTCTCATTCACAGAATACCCCTTTTAAAATGAAAAAATAGCATCAAAATTTGCTAATTTGAATGAAAATTTAAATTATCAACTTGTGGTCTTAGTCAAAAATTTACAATCTATTTTAAATTACATATTTTAACAAACAATTCATTGCTACGTAATGAAAAACAATGTGGACGCAATATGTTCTATTGTTATGCACTATAGGTATAGTTTGCGCCCACCGTGGACGCAAAATGGAAGTTGTACAAATTCGGTGTAGTAATTCGCGTCCACCTTATTTTAGCTATTAATTGTAAAATAAATAAGCTGATTTATAATCCATACTATTCCATGTTTTGTTAGCAAAGCAAAGAAACAGTTACATATTCAAAAATTCACATTTAACAATAAGATACTTACCGTCAAACGCGACGCTGCGTACTATTTTTTTTTCAAAATCCCGCGCGTTTTAGCTCTCTCGTTTAATAGCCAAAATTAAATATTTTTTTTAAATAGGATAGGCGGTCCGCAGGTATATTTTGAATATGTGTGCATGTCTCTTATACATTGAGGTATTATCGGAAATTTTTCTTATTACAATTTTACTTAAAGTATACTTATTTTCGTGAATTTTCTAAAAGATGTCCCCAAAATGGACGCGAATAGGCAGGTGGACGCGAACAGGCGCAATGACCCTACTTCTTTTGTTTAATGATAGTACAAGCACAGACTATAATAATAATAAAATATACTACGTAGTACGTATACAAGTGTACCCTTTCCTTCTTTTACACACACACACAACACACACATACACTAACCAACACTTATGCATCAACTGAGTACGTAAAAAATACTTATAAAATTCCAGACGCAATTTTTTTTACAAATATATAGATGAATTGTGAAAAAAATTTGTGAGCATGGATCTATGTTTATGTAACGTAAAAATTGCTGATAGTTCACACTTTACAAGATTGAATTTGCAAATCGCATTCAAAAATCGTTAAAATTAATTGCTCATTTAAGTACTGTTTTCGTATTAATACGAAACATAAATATTATATGTATTACGTATACATAGTTTGTACAGATATAAATAAAATTATAATTGTGTAAAAAATATGTCATAAATCAACGATATTTTATGGTTTATTTTTATATACCACTAGCTTTCCGCCCGCGGCTTCGCCCGCGTTTTCAAAGAAAAACCTGTTCCCGTAGGATTTCCGGGATAAAACCTATCCTATGTCCTTTCTCGGGTATCAAAATATCTCTATACCAAATTTCATGCAAATTGGTTCAGTAGTTAAGGCGTGATTGAGTAACAGACAGACAGACAGACAGAGTTACTTTCGCATTTATAATATTAGTATGGATTATGTAGTATTAATAAATAATAATATACCTTCAGGCTTTACATAATGTTATGTTTAAACTTTTACATTTTCCAGCCTGATTATTGATATTTATTTATCTTAATATATATAAATCTCGTGTCACAATGTTTGTCCTCAATGGACTCCTAAACCACTTAACCGATTATAATAAAATTCACACACCATGTGCAGTTCGATCCAACTTGAGAGATAGGATAGTTTAAACATGTAAGTAGGTACCACGGGCAAAGCCGGGGCGGACCGCTAGTAGTTTATTATAAATAATAATTGATGTTAAATCAAAGTATTTAAAAATGTATTAAAATTATTATTGGTGAGATAGGTCACTAAGAAAAAATGTAACGAAATACCCTACCCTTTATACAAGTATGATATGAATTTAAACCCACATGTTACATTGCAATAATAAAGTATTTGAAAAGTAGATCGTCGTTTCATTTCAAAATAGTCACTCAAAAACTCAGCGATTATTAATCGACCCACCTTTGCAATGCGACGAAAAAGTCGCAGCGACATTAATGAAATCACACCGTGTATGATATAATGACAAAGCGCAAGGGTGGAAAAATATAGCGGCCTTGAATAATTGCGTGTGCGCATGACACACACGGAAACAACCTGTAGGAATGGGTTTTCGAACGGAATGGTGAATTTGGAAAAAAAGAGCGATGGTTTAGAAGGGTTGGAGAAGTTTTATATACATATACTAGCTTTTCACCCGCTTTGTCTCAAACAATAAATTATATACTAAAACCTTCCTCTTGAATCATGATGTGATAGTGATGCACGTACTTAACTACATCATCACTAGGTACATAGTATAAAACAAAGTCGCTTTCTCTGTCCCTATGTCCCTTTGTATGCTTAAATCTTTAAAACTACGCAACGGATTTTAATACGTGCGGTTTTTTATTAGATATGGAAGGTAAAAGTAGATATATAATTTATTAGATTTTAGAAAAAGCGGGCGAAGCCGCGGGCGGAAAGCTAGTTACTAATAAAATAAAGTTTTATGATGTCATATTGTATAAAATAAAATTTTCTTTAAAATGGAAAAATAGGTATAATGTGTGAAAAATCATGGTTTGCTGAAACAAATAAGTAATATTGTTCAGCGCTGTTAGGTACCGCTCACAGATCACAGAAACTAAACTCTATGGTACCGCTGCAATCACTACCTACCTACATAGTATAAAACAAAGTCGCTTTCTCTGTTCCTATGTACCTTTGTATGCTTAAATCTTTTAAACTGCGCTTCGGATTTTGATGCGGTTTTTTTATAGATAGAGTGATTCAAAAGTAAGGTTTTAGTATATAATTTATTAGGTTTTACACAAAGCGGGCGAAGCCACGGGTGGTAAGCTAGTATTATGATAATAATATAATGATTACCTAGTTCTCGTTTTAAGCAAAGGGCAAAATCAATATCTATTAGGTACTAGCTGTTCCAATAGCAACAACGCAAGCAGCAATTTGTATTGTTTTAATGTATTGTTCTTTTATGAATTATTGTCACCATTTATTAACTTATACATCGTCTCGATCATCTTTCACTGTCGGCTACATACATAAAAGCATTGAAAATTAACTGAATGCTTCTCCATGGCCAATTAGATCCATAATGTTATATGTGAGGTAGGTAATGTTTTATGGTTTTGTTTACCTACAGTTTACGTCAGAGATTACTATACATACTACTATTATACATAGTAAGTGGTTTTAAAAGGAAAAAACGGTACCCAGCACATTGAGTTAATATGTACTATACATGCCCGTCCGATTAGGGCCCTTCTGGCCTCCTCCACTCAAGCGACAGCCCAAGCCGAGGTTCGAGATCCCCGTCAAGGGGGGACGCCCTTGTGCATGTCGCTACCAGGGTGAACCTTCAGTTCACCCCCGCGTCCGCGTTAAAATGTAGAAGCCCTTCTGGCTAACATTGAGAGACACCACCCAAAAAAAAAGAAAAAAAAAAAGTACTATACATGGTAACTCAATGACCCAGCATCACTTTGTTGTCAGTCTGTTTGTCAAAACCATTTTTCTCAGGAACGCGTGGAGTTATCAAGCTGAAAGTACATTGAGTACCTACTCAAATCTACGGTCCATAGGTGCTGTGCGGGCTTTTTAAATTAATATACTTTCCTTTATATATTTTAGCTCAGCTCGGAACAATATTATATGTTTCAGCAAAGCATGATTTTTCGCACATATTTATCAATTTTAAAGACAATTTAATTTTATACATTTATATGTGGCTCCACCACAGGGCTCCACCCACAGGCTCCACCTTAGAGCATTAGCCTATTTTAGTCATAGAAATATACATATGGAGACGACACCGCCTACATCACTTATGTTCCGCTCAACATACGCCATATGGCGTAACTGCACGCTCATTTTTTATTTGTTTTAAAGTGAAACGCATCAAATATGCCTTCGTGTGTGTTACGATATTGCACAAATAATACAATTAATACGGAAAAGTGCAAAGGAATTACTTTCATCGGTAAGTAGGTACCTTACTAGATAATAATTTTTAAAACTTAGAGCAAAAAAACGGCGCACAGATTTTGTTCGTGGTGTCTCCTCCATACGTAGTAATATTATCTCAATGATTTTAGTACTATGTGTGAGAACTTTGCCTTAATAAATGAATACCATATTCACTTTATCTTTTTGATAATAATTTTTCTATCAAACATGCAGAAAGACGTTTAAAATGTCACTGGTAATAAAAACATGTCTTCAAAAATTTTGATGTAAATAAGCTTATATAAGAAATTAATTAGAAATTCTAGTATTACTTTTATATAATAAATTATGGAGTTTTTGTACACAGGATATTAATGGGAAATACCTTAGTAAGTTTTTTAGCGCCTTTTACATTCTAATGTCGAATCTATTTGCATCGTAACTTATAATTTTCACAGGCGCAACAAATTTAATATCTTGGTACGTAATTTCATAAACATACACAGAGCAGAACACATACATTTGGTAGTAAAAACTAATGTAACTTTAGTACTTATCTACAGAGTTTGATAACAATTATTTAATACTCCGTTCTTCGCACAAAATGTTTTACCCCTTGTTAGATCAAATCATTTTTCTGTTCTTTGGATATTTAGAATCACAATTATTTATATTGATTAAAACGTTTTAGCCGTGTTTTAGCATATCCATGTTATACTTATTTGTGACTTAAAAATATACATCCAACAAGTTAAGATAAATGTACTAAAATGCTTACAGCCTCGTCGTGCCCATGGTCAGTACGGTGGTCCTTATGGACCTCAAAGCCCTTTTGGACAAGGGCCACAAGGCCCTTTTGGGCAGGGACCGCAAGGCCCATTTGGGCTGGGACCGCAAGGGCCATTGGGACAGGGACCGCAAGGCCCTTTTGGACAGGGACCACAAGGTTAACTTTTATTAAAACAGCATCAGTTCAGTAATAAAGTTGATTATTATTTCTATTTAATAATAAGAGATCACAATCCCTTTATCTACACTAATAATATTATAAAGAGGAAAACTTTAATGTTTGTTTGTTTGATTGTAATGAATAGGCTTATAAACTACTGAACCGATTTTAAACATTCTTTCATCAAGCTACATTATCCACGAGTAATATAGGCTATAATATCATCACGCTATCTACGACCAACAGGAGAGGAACCACGGGGGTGAAACCGCGCGGAGCAGCTAGTTAATATATGTATATAACATCGATGTTTATCAATCACCTATACTTTATTTTGTTGCTTATTGAATGTTATGAATAATTTTATTTATTTTATCACAAATTTTTTTTGCTCTCTGCTTAAGGTATTTATTTCTTGTACTATGCTATACAATTATTCTCAAGCACTTTGTATACTGCATAGGGCCGCAAGGACCGTTCGGCCCTGGATATCAGGATACCTATCCGCCCCCGGCTAATGTAAGCCCTCCGCCGTACGGTCAGCCGCCTGGAATGCCGCAGGTAAATATTTCGTCAAATTTACTCATACTGTATTAAGTAAGTTAATATTTGGTGAGTTAAGAGTTAAGTTTTGGTGATAATTGTCTGAGTTGTCTCAATTTATTTTATCTACTTAAGTATTTGTTTTGTTATGATTACTGACTAAAGTGTAAGCGTATAAAATAGTTGTTATTTTTTGGTTAAAAAGAAGTTAAATAAAATAAATGTTATAACCTACAGATTAAGCAAATAATAAATTATTAGATGTGATATATGTATACTTACTTGGAATTTATAAAACGTAATGTCGTATGATATGAAGTAGTGATGATATGAAGGATATTCGCTCGGAGTTGAGCCGTATTAGTACATTACTTGAAAAATATGTTTGCTCAAACGAACAAATAATAAACAAAATTCATGAAAACATTTCTGAGGTAAAAACACAAATTACCGAAATTAAATCGTCCAACGAACAATCCTTGAATTTAATTCGCCAAAATACGAATCAAATCAATGAAATTAAGTCATCAGCATGTATGATAATTACTGAACAAAACATATTGAAGAGTACTATTTCTCAATTAGAATCCCAGATCAACCAGGGTGAGAGTAAAATAAAATCACTGGAGTTAAATCTTCAATCAATAAATCAGTCATCCAATCCATCGGGTTTTACGTCTAAAAATCAACTACATATAAATGAACACTTAATCAAGGAACTACGAGACAGAAAAAGCCGCGAAAAAAATGTAATTTTTGCTGGTTTCCCAGAATCGACATCTTATAACTCAGAGGAGAGGATATCTAAAGACAACTACGAAATTTTAAAAATTACCTCGCTAATAAGTTCAGACCTACCGAAGCCAGTAAAGATATATAGAATTGGCAAGTATTCACCGGGGAAAAATCGTAGAATAAAGGTTTGCTATGACACAATTGAATCTGCTAAAATAATCCTACGTAACAAAAATAAACTACCCAACAATATTAAAGCTTTTAGTGATCAAACGCCAGCTCAGGAAAAATATCTTAACACGTTAGCTGCGAAACAGGGCTTGAAACACCCTGTCCGTGTCTCGTCGTTATAGCGGTAGGAAAAAACTTAAACTTCTCTGTCGTGCGGGAGGCATAACTTCCATCTGGTTCAGTGTAGGAAAGTGATATCTATATATCTGAGATGTGCTATTGATTCCTAGTTCAATGGTATACCGACCTTAATACCGGGTTTCTTAGACCTCGTGCCGCACTGAACAAATAAAAATTCTATCACAGTGCGGAACGAGGTTGCGAACACCTCGTACCACCACGCACCTCGTACCGCACCCTAAGCTAGCTTCACGCGGTTAGTGTTGTGCAACGCATTCGAGGCTATTTGTGGAACAACTTATTGAAGCTTTTACAAAGAAGGACTTGAATGTGGATACAGGTAATTGTCAAACATCCTAATTACTCGTTATAATAAATATCGTTAATAGAATCGTGAATGTGACATGTTGAGTAACTTTCTTCAAATAGGTTGATAATCATGATTACTATTAGTGTGTTTGTTCATTGAATCAACTATTATTGTTTGGCCTGTTTTAACGAAAAACATTCATAAGTTTGATAAATAAATACAATTAAATAAAATCGATATTTCTTTTCCCATCACTAAATTATATGAAAAACTGCTATTGTTCAGTGCGGTATGGGGTACATCAGACCCCACATTTTATTTTACCCCTAGAATCTAAACTAATTAATCTAACCACGGGCGACGGTAGATTTAGGTTAAGGAACTCATTGTTAATAATAATCACGACAAAAGCCTCACACTTTGTCTTATTTGGCGCCAAAAAAACGATTTTGGTCTCCTACGGGCGGTGGGGTTTAATATGCCTCGTGCCGCCACAATCTCTGGTATAGGACAAGGTTTAAAACGACCCGTAACGCAGTAATGGAAAGTACAGATATTTCTGTGTCGCAGTGAACGTGTTAAAAGTTTACAGGATGAACTAAACCGTCGCATTGGTGAAGGAGAAACAGATCTCACAATAAAATACGTTAACGGAATGCCTACTATAAAGAAAATTATGTCAAAAAACTAGAAATAAATTTAAAGACAAACAACCAAAATATCAACTCCTACGAAATACTAGACAGCTATGAAAATTTGCAACTCTCCCGATCCAGGCTTAGATTTATATACTTCAATGCGCGAAGCATAAGAAAAAAAGGTAAACTAGATGAAGTAAAATGTATCCTGAGCTCATTAATAAAACCTATCCACGTAATTCTAATTACTGAAACTTGGATAAATTCTGATGCGCAAGCTTCAGAATTAAATATTGATAATTACACACATTATTTTAACTACTGGACTGACGCAAGAGGAGGTGGAGTCTCAGCATACATCCACAACGATTTAAAACACAATCTTATTGAATCACGATACGAGGAAGGGAACAATTACTTATGGATAAGTTTAGAACGATGTAAAATTGATGTAGGCGTTATCTATAAACCGGGCTATACTAACTGTCAAAAATTCCTTGAAATGTATGAATCGCAATTACAACAAAGGCACAGAGCTATTATTTTTGGAGATTTTAATATCGACTTGTTAACAAAAGATAAAAATACCAAACTATACAAATATACTCTTAAGTGTAATGGACATATATTACTCAATAAACTAACTAAAAAATACAGCACAAGAGACTCCTCAAAAAAATCTATCATTGACCATGTAAGTACGAACCTTCAAAATGATAATTTTCATTTCGCAATAATAAACTCATGTATTTCCGACCATAAGCACATATACGTAGAATTAAAAAAATATTTACCCCCAAAAAGTGTTAAAACTCAATATAAAGCAATTAATTACGAAAGATTATCATCCCTGTCTGACTCCATAGTTGATACTGAAATAAACAAAGATTATACAATATTAGAAAATAAAATTAAATCTATTATAGATAAAAGTAAGATTACTAAAACTAAATTTCTAAATCTGCCCCGAAAAGACTGGATAAACAAAGCAATTTTAACAGAAATTAACGAAAGAAATTTATTATGGTCTCAACTAAAAAACAACCCTAAAAATAAAAACCTTCAAATAAAATTTAACACTCAAAAAATAAAGGTAAAAAAATTTATTCAAGACACAAAAGATTCTTACTATTACAAAGAATTTACAAGGAATATAAAAAAACCCAAGAAATTATGGAATTTAGTAAATAAATTAGCTAATAACAAAACTGTAAAATGTACTTTACCTACTAAATTACTTATAAATTCTGAATATATTACCGAGCCAAATGAAATATGCCAGATATTTAATCAATATTTTTCTACAATAGGATCTCGTCTAGCAAATTTAATACCCCTACAATATCAAACCAACTCTTCCTCAACCTTACCTAAATCACCATCAAAAAAGTACGAATTATCCACTTTTGATCCCTGTACACCTAATGAAATTTTAAAAATTATAAATAACCTTAATTCAAACTGTAGTACAGGTCTTGATGGTATTACCACAAAAGCAATTAAATGCATTAAAGAAAAATTAAATCATACCTTAAGCGATTGTTTCAACCAAGCTATAAGTCAAGGACGTTTTCCGGATTCGTTGAAAATAGCGAAGGTAACTCCTATCTATAAGAGTGGTTCAAAATTTGAACCTGGTAACTATAGGCCAATTTCGGTGTTGCCAGTGTTGTCAAAAATATTAGAGAAAATTTTACACACGAGATTAGAAAAATATTTAGACTCATTTAATTTTATTTCAGTGCGTCAATACGGTTTTAAGCCAAAAAGTAACACTCTGTCAGCGACTATAGACCTGACTACTAAAATAAAACAGAACATTGACGCAAAAAATTTAGTTTTGGGAGTATTTATTGACCTACAAAAGGCCTTCGATACCGTTTCTCACGAACTTTTAATAAAGAAATTAGCATCCATTAACATTACTGGTAAAGCACTAGACATGCTGAAATCATATTTAAAAAATCGATCACAAATCGTTAAAATAGATAACTACAATAGCATTCCCTTACCAATTACGTGTGGCATACCACAAGGTTCGATTCTAGGCCCATTGCTTTTTTTAATTTATATTAATAATTTACAAGATTTAAAACTAAATGGTCATCTAACACTTTATGCGGATGACACCTGTCTGTTTTATTTTGGTCCCTCTATACATGACATGATAAAGCAAGCACAAAATGATTTAAATAAATTAAATAAATGGTTTCAATACAATCTACTAACAATAAATATATCTAAAACGTGTTATATTAAATTCAAAGCTCAGAACAAAATTATTCCACCACACGCTCCACTTAAAATTAATGGTGTTGTATTAGAACATAAAACCCACGAGAAATACCTAGGTTTGCGAATCGACAGCTCTCTAAAATGGAATTATCACATCGACCACCTAAAAAATAAATTATCAGCACTTCTTAGATCTCTGCGTAATATCACTTCTTGCATTCCTCATAAATTACGCCACACCATTTACAACACGTTAGTCAAACCTCACCTAATGTATTTAATAGAAGTATGGGGTAGCGCTTACAAAAATAAATTAGCGCCACTACAAATTTTACAAAATAAAATTATTAAAACCATTTTTAAATATCCTTTTTTAACTTCTACAAATAAAATCTACGACGATACTAAAATAATGAATTTAAAACAATTATACTTTTATAATACGTGTATGTTCATCCACAAAGCGCTACATAAAAACATAAATACAAATATAATATTCTCAACATCAAATCGCCACTATCCTAATAGACGAGCTAGCTATCTTGCCCTCCCGAAGATCCGAACGAATTATGGAAGGCGAACGGCAACATACGAGGGAGCACGTTTCTATAACGGATTGCCAAGCAAATTAAAAAGTGTAAACTCATTCATTGTATTCAAAAAACAATTAGCGAAACACATCCTGGAAGACCACACGCTCAAACTTTGAATGCAATGAATGAGTACCTAACCTAAACTTATGTTTATAGTATGTAACTTACTCTAAATTTTTATCTAACGAATGATATTTTTTATAAATACCTATGTTTAAAATTTAAGTTTCTCATGTAAGTGACTTTATGTCTTAATGGGAATAAATGTCTTTAAACCTTAAACCTTAATGTCACAGGTGTAATTCTGTACCTTTTTTAAATAACAATTTATATTTCTTCATATGCTTAATGCTACATATCTTCGTTTCAGGGCTTCCAAAATGTAGGATACCCGGGTCAAGGGCCTGGCTATCCCGGCTATCTCGGTCAGGGTCCTGGTTTCCCCGGACAGGGACCAGGCTTTCCCGGCCAAGGACCGGGCTACCCAGGGCAAGGGTATCCCGGTTATGGGCCTCATTATCCAGGTAATAATAACTATATGTAAACCATAATAAAAATAATCTATCGTTATCATAATGTTTTGTCAAATGATGATCAGTTGAAAATTCAATTCTGTTAACATACCAACAGCTATGTTAACAGCTAGTCAATAGTCATACGGTCATACGTGTATAATATATGAACTATGAATATACTATAAACTTTTATCTATGAATTATAACTATGAAATATGAATGAAGGAGGAAGCTAGTTATTTATTATTATTACTAAGACTTGTCAGTTTATTTCGTTATGTGAATTCCTTTAATTTACTTATGTAAGTACTGTATGTTACTGTAACACCAAAAAAATAATTAATGCTAAAATTGCCAGCCCAGTCTCCTGCCCAGGGTTTAACTGACATGGCATGCTGTGCGTCCTGCATGGCCTGCCTCACGGCTCACCTGCCTTCTGTGTTCGTGCTGTCAGGTATATATAATTAAAAAGAGCGTTTGTGCCCAGCACACGTGTCAGAACTGAAACTTCTTTGGCAAGATTCTAAGATACCAAAATCGTCGCCTTACTCCATCAAATGGTATTGCCATGACGCGATCTTGAAATTTCTCAACGCGCCTAAAGAAGTTTCACTTTAAAAATGTACCTATTTATAGACATAAAAAATTGTTTTATTTCAGCCATGCTTATGAAAAGACTATCCCTTTCGCCCTTTTTAACACTTTCTTATTAGCTTAACCTGAATGTGTGTAATTTGTATGTAAGTAACCGATTCCTTTAGACTTGATTTTAACCTACTTTGAACGAAAAGATTTAATTCGCACTTTGTACACACTTTGTACACTTTTCAAGGACCATTTACAATACGATAATTTCATGAGTAGGTACCTCATTATCCTGATTAGGAACGCCAGGATTAAATAATTTCCTCATGTACAATATCCTGTATTCTTTTAAAGAAGTGAGAGAAACTATTTCATTATATCATTAGTTTATTTTATTATTGTTTCCTGTTTCAGGGTATGATGGGTGGTGGAAACAACATTGGCGATGACGGAGGGGTAGGGGGAGAGGGAGGGCCGATACCGGGAGCTACGGAGGTCGCGCCCCCTCCCACCAGCCCTCAGGAGGAACATCACGAACCATGAATCTTAATATATATAAATCTCGTGTCACAATGTTTGTCCTCAATGGACTCCTAAACCACTTAACCGATTATAATAAAATTCGCACACCATGTGCAGTTCGATCCAACTTGAGAGATAGGATAGATTTTATGAAAAAAAAACGTAAACATGTAGGTACCACGGGCAAAGCCGGGGCGGACCGCTAGTATATTATAATACTTTTTGCTTGCCACGGCTTCGTTCCAAAGTTGTAAATGTTTTTTTTTATTGACGATAAAACATACCTACGTAACTACCGTAGTACTATTTAAGAGGCCTACACCACCGAAACTAGCGCCACCGAACATTTTATTTTTTTACTCCTTATAACCAGATCAAATTTAAAAAATCTAGCTCGGTACTTTGCTAGTATATTACTTGTAGTATTTTTGGTATTACTTTTCACTATTCTAACTGTTCATTATTCTAGAGAACTTTTGATTACCGCCAAAAGTGGCCACTTTTGGCGGTAATCAAAAGTTCTCCTAATTTACCGAATGCAAAATAATGAAAAGTAATACCAAAAATACTACAAGTAATATACTAGCAAAGTACCGAGCTAGATTTTTTAAATTTGATCTGGTTTAGGAGTAAAAAAATAAAATGTTGGGGGGGCGCTAGTTTCGGTGGTGTAGTCGCCTTAAGTAATTTTTGCGATGTTTATAATGTACTAGTGGTCCGCCCCGGCTTCGCTCGTGGTACCTACATATTTCGCAATAAAAGTTAGCCTATGTCCTTTCTCGGGTATCAAAATATCTCCCTACCAAATTTCATGCAAATTGGTTCAGTAGTTTAGGCGTGATTGAGTAACTGACAGACAGACAGAGTTACTTTCGCATTTATAATATTAGTATGGATTGTCAATCATAAAATATAAAAATTAAAAATGAATCCCAAAATGTGTTGGTAAGCGCATAACTTGAGAACGGCTTAACCGATTTCGTTAATTCTTTTTTAGAGTTAATTGAGATTAATTGGTTCTTATGTAGAGAAAACGTGAATATGTACCACGTGCGAAGCCGGGGCGGACCGCTAGTCTATACATATAATAAATCTGTAGAAGGGTCAATTCTGTACATTGAAAATATTGAAAAAATAAATAGCAGGGGTTGTTACTGGATCGATACCAAACCCAAATATGTGATTAAAAAAATTTTTGTCTGTCTGTCTGTCTGTCTGTCTGTCTGTATGTGAAGGCATCACGTGAAAACTAGCGGTTCGATTTCGATGAAACTTGGTATAATTATACCTTATTATCCTGGGCGTAAAATAGGATACTTTTTATCCTGGAAAAATACGTAGAAAAAAATTAATCTTAATTTTTCAGTTTTATCCATAGACGTTGTTTCGTAGAACCGCGAACACACGTTGCGTATTATTATAGGCCTAGCCGTATTTGGGAATTGGGTCCAATAGATATTTATAAGATTTTATTGTCAGTACCTACTCAAAATGGAGAAATAAAACATCCACGAGAAGACCGACATCCGCGCGGACGGAGTCGCGGGCGGAAGCTAGTTAATAATATTAATAGCCTTAGATCACTTAATGATCTAAGTTAATAGCAATCAAATATACCGATTGTTTGTTTTCGCCCATCACTAGTGATGTTTCTAATAAGCGGTATTTTCGATAAAAAACGTAACATTTATAAATGATGTCATGTAGGTATATTTACAGTATTTTACGTGATATAGATGTTAAGGCCTATTCAAACTACAGCGGTATCCTCTACCGCCGTACGCGATTAGAGTCTCTATATAATTATATTACGTAAGGGATTTAATCGCATGCCATCCGGATACCGCTACCCACGACGGTAGGAGATACCGCTGTGGTTTGAATAGGCCTATAAGTGAAAGAGATTTGTATGTGATATAAATGTTGATTGTTTGTGAGTGTTATGTTTGGAATTGTATTTTATTAATAAATAATATTTTTTTCTAAAACATGGTGTTTCATTTTATACTAACAGCGGGAAGTAATGTATCTTTCTCATCTTCATCATTCATCAAAATCACAGATAGTATAAAAAGAAGCCCTAAACTAAAGAAAATAACGACGTGTGGCACTCGGGGACTGCCGCGGTAAAGCTATTGTATGCTATGCCTTCTAGCCACACCTCCGCCCGTCGGAGTGGGGAGCGTGAGGTTTTTTCGTTACGGAATTTCTCGATTCGGTCTCCGCGCTCAAGGCCCGCGATAGAAGCTATGCAATAGCTTTAAAAGTTTTCATATCAGGTAATAACCTATTTTTAAATAATATGGAATTTTATACTCATGTCTCATTAATATTTTTTAATGTAAGTAAAACACACATAGAACTTTTCTTTTCTCATATTATTTTTTAAATAGTTTCCATCACGTAACACGTCATGTAACATCACATCACGTCACGTCACGACACATCACGTTACGTCACGTCACGTCACATCACATCATTCACATCATGTCACGTCACGTCACGTCACGCCACTTCACATTACATCGCATCACTCACATCATGTCACGTCATGTTACATCACATCACATCACGTCACGTCACGTCACATCACATCACATGTCATTTCATTTCTTTGTACTTTTCTTGTCCTTGGTTCTTTGTGTTTTAATTTAAAAAAGTTTATTAAGAGCTAAAAAACGCTAGGTATCCCGTTTTACGCGGTTTTACTTACTGACTAAAAATAACTAATCTTCAAAAACGTAACAGTAAAAAATAAAAAAGATATGATATCATTACTTACTTTGCTTACTACACATAGTATTACTTAGATGTCTTATTTACTGTATATTTTACTGAAAAGGTTTGTTGCCGGTGCCAAGCACAAGTAAAACCACAGAATAAGACTAGTATAAACTTACGTAGTTACATGGCTTATAGTGCTCGGCACACAAACCTATTCAGTAATTATTTCACATGTAAATAATATGTAGTAAGTATAGGTCTACCAGAATCTGATGGCATATTTTTATTTAAGAAATAAAAGATTTTCATGTGGCAACTTATTTGACAACTATCAAATTGGTTGTCAAATTATTTGTCTTTTTTGCAGTTGATGAATAATTTTTAGGATTTTGTCTAAAAAATCTTCGAAAATGTCGAAAATGCCGCTGCGATCACAAGCGAGATGTGTTGTTTATATTGTTGATAAGAAAACATTCGATGAAGAAGGGTCCAACACATCACAATTTTCAATTTTGAAGATTGTATTGGTAAATTGGACTTACCCGTTTTGATACTTTAAATTTAAAGAAATATTATATGTATAATATTGTTTGTTGATTAGAATATAATTTTATGAAAACTTATTACAGGAGTTTCCAATACGGCTAATCTTCAAGTCCAAGCTGTCCAAGTCAATTTTATAATGTGTATCTGTTAATACTTACGAAAATAAACATAGTTTTATGTTATTTTTATTTTATTTTATTTTATAAAAAAATACAAGCAGTTTTGATCTACATTATCATTATATCGATATTTTCACATGGCATACTGGTAATAAATATACAAATATAGGTATGTGTATATAATAATATGTATTACCTATTATTATATGTATAATTGTACCTATATTATACATGTAAGTATGTACCTACCTACGTAATATTAAGTGGATATCTCATTATTAAGTACAGTATTGTCCACTTAGGTAATGTGACTAAATGATATCGAGGACAAAATAAAAAATAAGCAGTATCAAGATCGTTCAGTCCATTTTCCCTAGGGTTGCACACTCAAAATTTTGATTTCCCTAATTGCCATCAGATTCTGGTTTACCTATACCTAACTTAGATTACAAAATAAAGTACAGATGGAGCATGACAACCGCCCGTCGCCCTTGTCAAAGAAAATACGAAATCAAAAACAAATACGTCGCTGAACCAGTGCTATAGCGCATATAGTGTCATGCAATACGTCAAAAAGGGTTTGCAATTTTAGTAAAAAATGCCGTCTTGTGATAATAAAACGCTGTAAAATTTGTTCCCGAAAACAAAAAAAAAGATAAAACATCGTTTCACAGGTTTTCTGTAGATTATTTGGCTGATTTATTTCTTTAATACGAATAATAATTTTACAGATATGAAGGAATACAAAACTTCAACGTATGTTGCCAGTATTTTGAAAATGAATTTGCCATTTTTATTGGTAAAACGGTAAAATGGTTAAAGGATCTTCAGGGTAATGCTGTTGGATTTTTCGATCGTGAATGTGATTATTTGTATAGTGCACTAAAGGTTCATGATAATTACTAGATTATTTTAATAAGCATAATACATTATTTTGTTACTTTTATAAAGCTTAAAAACGTCATAGTCGTTTTCGCTAGCGATTTAATTTATGTGAACTCCATGATGGATATGATGAAAATAAAGTGTCCCGTATTCTCGACTAAAAACTACCGCTATTCGTATTCATATATTATGAAAAATAAAAAATAATATAATTATTATAGTTAATATTGAAACTTTTTTTATGTAATTTATTTAATAAAAAATTGAATACAATTTTTTTGTCCATATATAACTTTAGTAGGCAGGTACTTTATGTAATAAAAGAATTTAAATAAAAATTAAAACTTGACTTCTCATTTATGTATATAGCCTACGTCACTACCGCCACTAACATAATAATTCAGATCATTGCAATGAAACCTCACAACTCAAAATCGGTCCAACGGTTTATACTGCAGGGCGTGTCAAAGAAATATTATACATACATACATAAACTCGAAAAACATAACCCTCTTTTTTGCGTAGTCGGGGAAAAATTTGGGAATTTTTTCAATATCTGGCAACATTACACGCACACAGAAGCACCGTGTACGTACAGTGCAGCGGCGAAATGACAGCACACATAGCTTTATTGAAAATGACGATAAATTATTCGGTTTAGTTCGGCAACGCTCCATCTGTCTTTTATTTTGTAATCTAAGGTACCTAATTAATAATATCAAATCTTTTTATTTGGTTTTAAACTGTAAATTTTTACTATTTTGTTGAAA
This sequence comes from Colias croceus, assembly GCF_905220415.1. Taxonomy (NCBI): domain Eukaryota; kingdom Metazoa; phylum Arthropoda; class Insecta; order Lepidoptera; family Pieridae; genus Colias; species Colias croceus. Next base: position 1,740,044 of record NC_059559.1, on the reverse strand, counting down.
TTTTACTTGAAAATTTTGGCCATGGTAGAGGGACAGGCTGGCCGTGTCGGAACAATAGCGGTTGTGAAAAATTACGATTTGAATTTTTGTGTTCTTCTGTTTTTGTTCTTTTTTGGATTGAAAGAATAGAAAAGAGGTGTGAAAACTTTTTAAAGGGGTTAGGCTAAGGATACACATCTTTTAAGGCTTAATCTGCATTATTCATTCGATTAAAAAAAAATCATTTACTTATTGAACAATTTGTGGGCTAGGTACAGACCTGTCACATTTGGACCCCAAACTAGGACAGCCTGTATTTTTGGGGTTCACCTTCCTTAATGACACAATAGTTATAGAATTAAAGCATTTTTAATTTAAATAATGATTATGGTAACTTAGCTATTTTTTATACAAAACATAAAAATAACTACGTTAAAAAAAACCGACTTCGAAAACGGAAAAGTAAAAAATAAAAAAGATTTGATATTATTAATTAGGTACTTACTACATATTATTTACATGTGAAATAATTACTGAATAGGTTTGTGTGCCGAGCACTATAAGCCATGTAAAACTACGTAAGTTTATACTAGTCTTATTCTGTGGTTTTACTTGTGCTTGTAAATATACAGTAAATAAGACATCTAAGTAATACTATGTGTAGTAAGCAAAGTTAGTAATGATATCATATCTTTTTTATTTTTTGACCGACGTCAAAAAAAAGGAGGAGGTTATCAATTCGGCCGGTATGTTTTTTTTTTTTTATGTATGTACACCGATTACTCCGAGGTTTCTGGACCGATTTACGTGATTCTTTTTTTGTTCGATGCGGGATGGTGTCGAATTGGTCCCATAAAAATTTTATTCGGATAGGCCCAGTAGTTTTTATTTTATGAGCATTTTTGTCTGTGGGTATTTGTAAATGTTGCAAGTGCATGTTTGAAGTCGGTTGTTTTTAACGCAGTTATTGCATCTGGACTCAATCGGGACTCAGGAGACTAGACAGTGGCATAGCCTTATAGGCTTTTTACCGCGGTGAAACATCTCCATTCCCGTGGGAATTTCCTTTGTCACTGCCGCGGGCGGATAGACTCTTTATAAAAGCGACTATTAAATGTAATAAAAATTATAAAAGTACACATTAAATCGATCATTAAATCATCTAAATAAGGTCATACTTTACGTAAGTATCGCTACATCGTATAAAACAAAGTCGCTGAGGCTGTCTGTCCGTCCCTTTATTTGCTTAAATCTTAAAAACTACGCAACGGATTTTGATGCGGCGTTTTTTTAATTGACAGAGTGATAAAAGTTTCCTTGAAAATCACTCAATCTATAAGGATATAGGGACAGAAAAAGCGACTTTATTACTGTTACGTTTTTGAAGATTAGTTATTTTTAGTCAGTAAGTAAAACCGCGTAAAACGGGGTACCTAGCGTTTTTTAGCTCTTAATAAACTTTTTTAAATTAAAACACAAAGAACCAAGGACAAGAAAAGTACAAAGAAATGAAATGACATGTGATGTGATGTGACGTGACGTGACGTGATGTGATGTGATGTAACATGACGTGACATGATGTGAGTGATGCGATGTAATGTGAAGTGGCGTGACGTGACGTGACGTGACATGATGTGAATGATGTGATGTGACGTGACGTGACGTAACGTGATGTGTCGTGACGTGACGTGATGTGATGTTACATGACGTGTTACGTGATGGAAACTATTTAAAAAATAATATGAGAAAAGAAAAGTTCTATGTGTGTTTTACTTACATTAAAAAATATTATGAGACATGAGTATAAAATTCCATATTATTTAAAAATAGGTTATTACCTGATATGAAAACTTTTAAAGCTATTGCATAGCTTCTATCGCGGGCCTTGAGCGCGGAGACCGAATCGAGAAATTCCGTAACGAAAAAACCTCACGCTCCCCACTCCGACGGGCGGAGGTGTGGCTTGAAGGCATAGCATACAATAGCTTTACCGCGGCAGTCCCCGAGTGCCACACGTCGTTTTTTTCTTTAGTTTAGGGCTTCTTTTTATACTATCTGTGATTTTGATGAATGATGAAGATGAGAAAGATACATTACTTCCCGCTGTTAGTATAAAATGAAACACCATGTTTTAGAAAAAAATATTATTTATTAATAAAATACAATTCCAAACATAACACTCACAAACAATCAACATTTATATCACATACAAATCTCTTTCACATAAAGGCCTATTCAAACCACAGCGGTATCTCCTACCGTCGTGGGTAGCGGTATCCGGATGGCATGCGATTAAATCCCTTACGTAGTATAATTATATAGAGACTCTAATCGCGTACGGCGGTAGAGGATACCGCTGTAGTTTGAATAGGCCTTAACATCTATATCACGTAAAATACTGTAAATATACCTACATGACATCATTTATAAATGTTACGTTTTTTATCGAAAATACCGCTTATTAGAAACATCACTAGTGATGGGCGAAAACAAACAATCGGTATATTTGATTGCTATTAACTTAGATCATTAAGTGATCTAAGGCTATTAATATTATTAACTAGCGGTCCGCCCCGGCTTCGCACGTGGTACATATTCACGTTTTCTCTACATAAGAACCAATTAATCTCAATTAACTCTAAAAAAGAATTAACGAAATCGGTTAAGCCGTTCTCAAGTTATGCGCTTACCAGCACATTTTGGGATTCATTTTTAATTTTTATATTATAAGATTGACAATCCATACTAATATTATAAATGCGAAAGTAACTCTGTCTGTCTGTCAGTTACTCAATCACACCTAAACTATTGAACCAATTTGCATGAAATTTGGTAGGGAGATATTTTGATACCCGAGAAAGGACATAGGCTAACTTTTATTGCGAAATATGTAGGTACCACGGGCGAAGCCGGGGCGGACCACTAGTACATTATAAACATCGCAAAAATTACTTAAATAGTACTACGGTAGTTACGTAAACATGGCTAAAACGTTTTAATCAATATAAATAATTGTGATTCTAAATATCCAAAGAACAGAAAAATGATTTGATCTAACAAGGGGTAAAACATTTTGTGCGAAGAACGGAGTATTAAATAATTGTTATCAAACTCTGTAGATAAGTACTAAAGTTACATTAGTTTTTACTACCAAATGTATGTGTTCTGCTCTGTGTATGTTTATGAAATTACGTACCAAGATATTAAATTTGTTGCGCCTGTGAAAATTATAAGTTACGATGCAAATAGATTCGACATTAGAATGTAAAAGGCGCTAAAAAACTTACTAAGGTATTTCCCATTAATATCCTGTGTACAAAAACTCCATAATTTATTATATAAAAGTAATACTAGAATTTCTAATTAATTTCTTATATAAGCTTATTTACATCAAAATTTTTGAAGACATGTTTTTATTACCAGTGACATTTTAAACGTCTTTCTGCATGTTTGATAGAAAAATTATTATCAAAAAGATAAAGTGAATATGGTATTCATTTATTAAGGCAAAGTTCTCACACATAGTACTAAAATCATTGAGATAATATTACTACGTATGGAGGAGACACCACGAACAAAATCTGTGCGCCGTTTTTTTGCTCTAAGTTTTAAAAATTATTATCTAGTAAGGTACCTACTTACCGATGAAAGTAATTCCTTTGCACTTTTCCGTATTAATTGTATTATTTGTGCAATATCGTAACACACACGAAGGCATATTTGATGCGTTTCACTTTAAAACAAATAAAAAATGAGCGTGCAGTTACGCCATATGGCGTATGTTGAGCGGAACATAAGTGATGTAGGCGGTGTCGTCTCCATATGTATATTTCTATGACTAAAATAGGCTAATGCTCTAAGGTGGAGCCTGTGGGTGGAGCCCTGTGGTGGAGCCACATATAAATGTATAAAATTAAATTGTCTTTAAAATTGATAAATATGTGCGAAAAATCATGCTTTGCTGAAACATATAATATTGTTCCGAGCTGAGCTAAAATATATAAAGGAAAGTATATTAATTTAAAAAGCCCGCACAGCACCTATGGACCGTAGATTTGAGTAGGTACTCAATGTACTTTCAGCTTGATAACTCCACGCGTTCCTGAGAAAAATGGTTTTGACAAACAGACTGACAACAAAGTGATGCTGGGTCATTGAGTTACCATGTATAGTACTTTTTTTTTTTCTTTTTTTTTGGGTGGTGTCTCTCAATGTTAGCCAGAAGGGCTTCTACATTTTAACGCGGACGCGGGGGTGAACTGAAGGTTCACCCTGGTAGCGACATGCACAAGGGCGTCCCCCCTTGACGGGGATCTCGAACCTCGGCTTGGGCTGTCGCTTGAGTGGAGGAGGCCAGAAGGGCCCTAATCGGACGGGCATGTATAGTACATATTAACTCAATGTGCTGGGTACCGTTTTTTCCTTTTAAAACCACTTACTATGTATAATAGTAGTATGTATAGTAATCTCTGACGTAAACTGTAGGTAAACAAAACCATAAAACATTACCTACCTCACATATAACAATATGGATCTAATTGGCCATGGAGAAGCATTCAGTTAATTTTCAATGCTTTTATGTATGTAGCCGACAGTGAAAGATGATCGAGACGATGTATAAGTTAATAAATGGTGACAATAATTCATAAAAGAACAATACATTAAAACAATACAAAGATTAATGAGATTATCAATAAAATAAAACATTGAAATTCTGCAGTTGGCCATTTTGACTAAAACACGCGTGACGTCACGCTTAAGTAAACAACTCACGTCAGATGTATTTTGTTGTTATGAATATGTTGAAAATACGCATTTTTATTTATTTTCTATTGTTTCACGTATGCTTTATCGACTCAGAACAGAAATATAATTGCGAATTCAATACGTGGTTTTGGGGTTCTCTGCGCCAACTTTATACAATCATTTCTTATTATTTTCTCGCTTGAAATAATTACTAACACATTTTTGAGCATTATTTTAATGTGGAATCACACTGCAATACTGCACACCACTTATAAACTTTGAAATTCGTTTCTATAACACATATTAAATATATATTTTTTTAATTTTCTTCGCAATGCATACAAATAATTACGTATTTACTAAAGAGTGACGTCACGCTTACGCCATGACACCTGCGAGCTGTTTTGGCACAGTTGATAAATATTTTTTGAAAAATGGCTTTTATCTTCGTTAAATTTAAGTATATTACCGAAATATAGGGTTTTTCTTGTATAGTAAACGTATACACACATTATGGAAGAGGATTTCAAAATCTTTCGTCATGCCTATTGTGGCGCCACATTTGAAACGCGACACATTTATCGCCCCCATATATTTGTACGCGAGCACGCACACCGAGGAAACATTTGTAGCGGGCGTACTTTGTGGCGAGACGGTGTCCGCGCTACACGAATTCAAGATGGAACACGTTCGTTATTTGTGGCGCCACACCAAGAAATCGTCGTCATCAGACGATGATGTCGACATTCTCAAAGCTGTGCCACGCTACAACTGTGCTTCCGATGTGCGCATATACAATACATTTGTAGCAAGCTGAATTGTAGCGCATTGATTGTGGCGACGTAAATGTTCGATGCATGTAGCATGTGGCGCTGGTGTGCGGCTTGCTTTATAGTATACATAATAAAACGTTCGATACTTGTTCGAACTTCGAAAATGCTCACCAAGTCACAGAACCAACGCAGATGTACTTGCTCACGCACTTTTGAATGTCAAAATATACATACTTAAGCGAAAAAGTTTTCATGTTTGGTACACTCTCTCTTCAGGGATGAAATGTGTGCATTTACAGAAGTAGCTTGAGTTTATATTATTATATTGAACTTTAAACATATTTTCTAATGCATTTACCTTGCATTTATCATCATATCAATAATCAACATATATAGGAAATTAATGTTATAATAAGTTTGATTCTGTGTTTGATTCTATTATCAACGCGTTAAATGCCGATTTAAGTTCGGATCTTAGACTATTATGAATCAGAGAAAAACCAACAATCCAAAAATAATTCATATTGAAATCAGCTTCTTTTAAAATGTTGTAACCAGTAACTAATACTTAATTTGTGGTTTTAACTCTCGATTTCTTCTTCTTCTTTTTTGTTTATGGCCTTCCCGATCCCAGTAGAGACGGATTCTGAGCTCTCGACTTGCTCTCTTGCTCTCGACCTCTCGACATGCGTAGGTACTTAGGTAATAGGTACTTAGAGCATTAAACCAACAGGTAGGTAGCTACAGATTATATTCTAGCAAGCATTACAATTTTGTGTTGCCTGATACAAAGTTGTAAAAATCGGTTAAGTTTTGAATCGATATCACGTTACCTACATCACTAGCGAAGCTAGCCCGCCATTTTGATTCGACCAATGTTGATTCCGCCATTGCGAATGCAAAGTGATGCAAAGTTCGGTCCAAGAAGCTTATATCTTATACACTGGAGATTTCGGTATGAACATTTGACGTGTAACAAGAAAATTGTTGTGTTTTATCACTTTCACACCTAACTTGGTATTGCCACTGTTAATACGAAGTTTTCCCAAGGCTACTATGTATGCCGTAATATTCTGTGCAAAAGGTTAGTTTTTGTACATGAGTTTGTTGATAAATTGCCAACAACGTCATTCAGAAGCATTGTTGGATGAGACAATTATTATTTATGCTAAATAAAATAAGTATCTGGACCAATTATTAAAAAGCGATACTCCCTGATTATGGGTAGTTACCATAATAAAATTGTAGCAACTCTCACTTTGACAATATGGCATAAGTGTCAAAAAAATTGCGTCGCTTCGAATATTTAAGTTAATATTGTTGCGTATTTAATAAATATTTTGCGAATATAAATAATGTATTGCATTGTGAAAAATTGCAGAAGTGTTTGGACACCAAATTCTGGCATAGAATTTGACAGGCAAGTGTATATTTACATTATTTACAATATTCCTCAATACTCCTGCATTTACCTGTTTAGAATCATTTCAATGGCAAAAATTGTAAAATTTTGCATCATTTTAGAAAGCAGTCATGTTAAATTTGTTATTTTCCTAATACTTTATCATTTTTCAACAAGTTTTCAATAAACAAAATTAACAAGTAAGGTAACCATGATGACGAGTTTTTATGGATAGTGAAGAGAATATATTGTAATAACAATATTATGATGAAATTTAGAACACCATTTTCAAGATTTTTACTAGTAATGAAACAACACTCGACATCGGTATTGCACTCACATGTAGTTATAAGATTGTTCGTTTTTACATTGAAATTTATACTTTTTTAACTTACCTCATTTTTTTTTTTTAGGTATTTCAGCTTTCCAAAAAGTAAAATAAAAAGAAATATATGTGCCCATCAAGGGTAAAATTACTGAGGATTACGACCCAGAAAAAAATACCTTTTGAAAAATAAACTTTGTAAAGTTAGCTGAAATTTGTGCAAGGCGTTTATTATAAACAGTTTTTCTTTGATGATTTTGGCTTGAAATTGACCCGTCGAAGCAACGCGTTTAAAAAGAAGATCTGAGTAGCTTACAATTTGGTAAACAGCATCTGATGCAAAACACAACTTTCCTCTATTTACAAAGGATGTTAATGCTATATATCGGTTCATATCCAGGCTTTGTAGCCAAGAGTTATTTAAAACTATCATTCTATACCAATTAAAATTGTATGTACCTATAAAGTATAGTAGTAGTAATATTATAATATAATTAATACTGTTAAAAATATATGTCGTTATTATTTATAGACCATGATTTTTAGTTTTTTCTATTTCGAAAAGTCCTGAATATACAAACCAGTGTGGTCACCCACAGAAAGAGACAAAAAACAACACTGACGTCATTCAAGGTTATATTTTCTTGTGACAAGTCAATGGTCATAGTGCTATTAGATATAAGCTTCTTGGTTCGGTCACACCCCGGACACTCCATACAAAATTATCGTTTTGACAGTCACACTGTAGAGACTGCAAATGTGTGTGTTAACGCTTTATGGTTGGCACATTTTTGACTAGCGTAAAAAAAATTCGCGTTTTTCTGATGAAATACATCCGTAAACAGCACAATATCTAACCATTTTCTACGAAAAACGATAATCACAAATCCAAAATAATAAAATTACTTTAAGTCAATTTGATTAATGTTGTCAATCTTCGTTGCGTATCGTCCCTGTAGAAAAATATGGACCATTTTATGTCATTATGTCTGATCGTGCGGGGTGAGGTAAGTGTTTAATTTTGGCGGGAGGCGGAGAGTGTCCGTTCTGTAGCGTTTAGCTAATAATATGTATTCTGTGGTTCGGTTTAAAACTGCGAAGTGCAAATATTGTTTATAGGAATGCAGAATAGTTTCAGTGTAGAAATAATAAGTGCGTAATAAATATGGAGGAAGAATATATGGACACACAAGACTCCGCCGCGAGTGATAGTAATCGCAATGATACAAATGATAATAACAGTGAAACAAAAAATGACTTCGATTTTGGTTATGAAGACTCGTATGATGATGAAGACAGTGGAAATGGTTACCGAGGAGCACCGCGAGGCCGCGGTAATTTCAGGTATATCAATTTTTATGTAATGTAATGTCATTACTTCGTTTTACATGGTACAACATTTTAGTTTTTTTAACCATGCATCTATGGAAAAATATCTGTTTTAAATCAATATTCATTACAATTCATGAATATATAAAAAACATACTTATAATATCCAGGATGCATATTGTTGCTATACATTCAACATTCATACATATTGATCTAACAACCTACATATATCCAAATCAATGGATACAAATTGCTTGCGAATATATTTATACAATATAATACATAAATGTACTTTTAAATATGAACTGGGCGAAGTTTCAATTATTATATTCTCTAAAGTAAATAATCTCAATAACGGAGACATGCGATCACAGACTATTTATCTCTTTAAATGGTACTAAAATATTTGGATCCTCAATTTGTTCTAAATGTTATGAGATTGTGTTATATTTCTCTTTTGAATAACTTGTCGGTGTTTTAATGGAGTCTCTGAGTAAAGCATTGAGTAGAAATCTGCTAAGCAAAAATGTATAAATGTAAAACAGGATGTTTCCTAGCGTAGGAGACATTGTATAAATATTGCAATTACTTGTACCTACGGACTATGGTTTATGTTTTACTTGTATGAAAGTTATTCCATAATAAATAAATAATAATAAATATTTAGGACTAATTTCACGGCATGATCTGATCCCATACTAAGCTTTCGCTTGTGTTATGGAAACCAGATGGCTGATAAACATACATAATATATAATTTTAAATAAATACTTATAAAGTTAAAATGTTAAAGTAAATTTATTTATTATCTGTGTTATTCTAAATTGCGTGCCTTCCATTTGCTGTGTATAATCTATGGTCTCTCTCTACTCTGTGGAACATCGAAGTGATTGTACGTACAACAAAAGTAATCTAATTAAATCTGCTTTATAATACAAGAAAAGCATTTTATTTGCCATTCTGCAATATAGATAATTAACACCCAGACAGAGCAAACATCTATGTTCATCACACAAATATTTGCCCCAGGTGGGAATGGAACCCACAACCTCTGGCTTGGAAGGCAGGGTCACTACCAACCACGCCAACCGGCCAGTCAATAATTGCATGTACATGTACATTTTTGGTTGTCAAATAAAGAATTTATTATTATAAGCTGTTATATTACCATTGTGATTGTAACCGATGTTAATGGAGATACAAGTGAATCTATACATTTAATGCAATAAGTATCACTTATATTTTAAAGACTATAGCATACTTCTTTAATATTATGTGATTTGGGGTTTTGGGGGCAATAGTTCTAGCAAGGCTATCTATACTAATGTTATAAAGCTGAAGAGTTTGTTTGTTTGACCGCGCTACTCTCAGGAACTACTGGTTCGAATAGAAAAATTCTTTCGGTCTTAGATAGCCCATTCTTCGAGGAAGGCTATATATATATCATCACGCTAAGACCAACAGGAGTAGAGCCACGCGGGTGAAACCGCGGAGTGCAGCTCAGTCACAGAGGTTATCAATTTAAATCTGTGATTAAAATCAATATTATTTGAAATTGTTCAGTTTTTTAGGGTTATCGCTTAACATTGGGATCTTCTAATATATCAATATAAAGATGTTTGCTTGCATTGCTACAAATTAATTATTGTTGAATTCAATTCCCTAAAACTAAATTATTAAATATTTATTTAAGTAAGTCCGATTGGAAAAATTACTTCAGTGTTAGATAGCCCATTTATTGAGGAATGCTATAGGCATATAATCACCCATCAGACAGACAGGAGCAAGAAATGAGGGTAAAACCACAGGGCACAGCGCTGCTAGTCACTTGATAAAACATAGTTTTAAAGATTTAAGCATACATATGGATATAGGGATAGAGAGAGCGACTTTGTTTTATACTATGTAGTTATATTTTAAAATCCTGTCTTCAATATTTCCACATAAAAAGCTTGAGTACTTCACTCGGCTTTGAAACGCACACACATTTACATTTATACAATTTAGTGAGGACACATTCAAGGTTATTCAAATAATGTTCAACGATTGTACATAACGTGTGTAGATATAGCCTCAAGTTGAATTGCATGTATTATTAAGGTGTTGATATTATTTTTAGCATTGTTTCAATATCATGTACATCCATACTAATATTATAAATCGGGTATCAAAATATCTCTATATTTAGTATAGAGATATTTTGATACCCGAGAAAGGACATAGGCTACTTTTTACCCTGGGAAATAGGATAGGTTTTATCCCGGAAATCCCACGGGAACCGGAACTATGCGGGGTTTTCTTTGACTGTGCGGGCAAAGCTGCGGGTGGAAAGCTAGTATTTTAATAATTTGTTTTTTAGTTTGTAATATAGTCTTCAAAGAAGGTTCTCAATTCAACTTTATTTCTTGTGTTTGTTACCTTTACTCTCGTCTAGGGTACTTTTGAGTGGGTGAACTGATTTTAATGAATGTTTTTTATATTTTGAGAGCTTGTGCTTGTGGTCTATTTCTGAGAATGTAAAGTTTGTTTTATTTAGTAAAAATAATCACAATTACTACAGTTTAAAGCCAAAGCGCTGAAGCTATATATCTGTCCCTATGTATGCTTAAATCCTAATAACTATGCAACAGAATCTGATTTTTAATAGATAGTAATTCTCGAGGAAGGTTTAAGTATATTATTTATTAAGTTTCAAACAAAGAGGGCGAAGGAAATTTAATTAAACGTTTATTACAGGGGTCGCGGCAGAGGCATGCCGCCCCCCGGCTGGATGAACGGACCTCCACCAATGCGTTTCCGTGGCCGGGGCTACGGCCCGGGCGGGCCTCCGATGCGGGGCCGTGGGTTCTTCCGCGGCCGCGGCGGTCCCAGATTCGGTCCGAACGGGGGACCGAACTTTGACAACAACTGGGGGCCAATGGGACCGCCCCCGCCCGGTATGATGGGCGGCCCGCCGCCGTTTGGCCCACCGCCGCCGGGCATGATGCCGCCCGGCGGGCCGATGGGACCGCCACCGAATATGATGGGACAGCCCCCGCCGTTTGGCCCGCCAGGCATGCCGCCGCCTAATATGGTAAGTAATCTTAAATTTAATATGTTTTTATATGAATATTTATTATGTTATAACGATTTATGTATGATCAAGTTGCATCACTAGCTGATAAGTCATTGATAGACACCCACACACATTACGTTACTCCATATTCAATGTATCATATTATGTGTGAACATCATAAAAAACAAAAATATTCTAGATGTACATATACATTTGGCTACTACTGTGGCTTGAGCATAAATAACTAAAAAGTTAATAAATAAGCAGAAGAATTTTGGTTAACTTGATTCATTGTGTCTTATTTACCAGGATAAACAACAATTGTTAGTTTAATAAAATTACTGAAAATCAGCACTTCACAACATAACATGTAGCACCACATTGATCAGCCATAAATACCTATCTATTGTATTTTTCATTTTATTTTTGTTTCTGCTTGTTTTGAGTGGTGCTGAATAAACATTCATTCGTTAAGAACTATACTATAATAGTACCTATTCACTCATTTTCATTTATTTATTTCTCTACTTAAATTACATCTATATTTGCAGCCGCCGCCAGAAATTTGGGTGGAGACGAAATCGGAAGAGGGCAAATCATACTACTACCACCACAGGACGAGGGAAACTACATGGACTCGCCCGCAGGAGAGCCCCACGTGCAAGGTGATCACGCAAGCGGAGATGGAGGCTATGGCTTCTAGCGGTGAGTCGCTTTTGAATGAAATATGAATTATTGAAGTGTATTATAAATGTTTATAATCTATAACTGAATATAACGTAAATTCGACACTTATAACTCATATACAGCTGAATAGATTTTGATGATTTTATGTTTATTGAGTATGATAATAATTGATAAATGTTAAAAATTATAGTATAATGCAAGTTTTATTCTGACATACTCCTCTCAGAAGTAATATAATATGTAAAACATAGTTTACTATCTATTCTTGGGTCTTATGAATTTACACATAAAATTTACTCAAAACAGGTCAAGCCATTCCCATTATTATAATATTGTTAACTATTATCTTAATACACATTAGCAAAATGTATTGTTCAAGTTACTGATAAACAAGAGTTGTGAAAAAAATGTATATAAATAATATACATAATTACATAATACAACAAAGGAAATAACATTTTTATCTTTTTTACATTAGATAAAAGCGTAAAAAAAATTGATGAGTTTCACTGTATTACCTAAACAATTAATTAAAAAACTATTATCAGCTAAATAATAAAACACGTAAACTAAATACCTGCAACTACTTGTCTCAATATATTTATTTATAATTCTTTATTGTGCAAAACAATAGTATGCAAAAGGAAGTAGTAATACAAAAGCATAATTTGCCCCAAAGGTGGCCTTATTGCCAAACAGCAATCTTTACCAGGCAACCTGGCAGGAGAGGAAATGCAAGAAGATTATGGGATAGTGCAAAAATACAAACAAAACAAAGTATTAATGCAAAAAAAATATAGAAAAGAAAGAAAATACATTTAATCCAACACACAAAAATACAAAGCAAAAGTAACTTGCAATGAACAAAAACAATTAAATAAAAATTACAATTTATAAAAGAAACAGGTATTATGGTCTCGGTTGTACAAGTAAAAATAAAAAAATAAAAAACATAGGTATATATGTCGTGGTCATATCGTAGATTTGATCATTTCATGATATGAGTGGCCATTTCACGAAATGGTCGCATATCGTGAAATGGCCAATTTAGTTTGGCCACATCATGATGTGGTTTGGGCAGATCAATGATAAGAAATCGTTTCACGATATGGCCAATTAACGCACGGTTTTTTCATGAAATGATCAAAATTATTTGATCATATCGTAAGATAGTTACATTAATCGTTGGTAGAGGCGCTGCAAGCTCTGTGTTTATGTGATAAGATGGCGGCCGCTGGCGAAAATTAAATTATTCGCAGTTAAAAACTTCATAATTCGTTTAATAACAATATTATGAAGAAAGTCATAGCAAAGAATTTACGACGAAGAGGTACGAGTACTATGGAAAATGTGGATATCTTATATGTATTTAAGAAAAAATGCGACTTAAATAAAATAATTTAAGAAACTACTACTATGAATTTATATTTTTTGGTTTTTATGGCATTCAAATGCTTTATAAATATAAATTTATAAAGGATAGAAAAAATTCGATCACGAGGCGGGACTTGAACCAAAAAATATAAATTCAAGAAAAGGTCGTGTTCCATCGTTACAATATTGTATTCACTGAAAAGTGCTTCATATTGGTTGAAATGGTTGTTAAATCATCTCAATAGATGGCGCGCGGTGTGTCCCTTAAGACACATAAAACTGAAAGGATAGAATAAATTCGATTGCTCAGGCGGGTCACGAGTGGCTGAGTTGGTTAGGCATCCGCCCCGGAATGGCGCGAAGGATGCGGGTTCAAGTCCCGCCTCGTGATCGAATTTTTTCTATCCTTTATAAATTTATAACTACTACTATATTATTATAATTGTTTGTTTTTTATTGCAAAAACGATTCGCTTCTGGCATTCGCCCGCCGCTGCCGCGGCACTAACTTAAATGACATTAAACAAGTTTTTAGAATATGTTATTCTGAAATTTTTTAATATTTTATGGACTCTTTATATTGTATACGATCTGGCCAAATGTGGATGACCAAATCGTGAAACGTTGACGATTTAACGATCTGATCAAACTATGTTGGCCATTTCACGATATGCGACCATTTCGTGAAATGTCCACTCATATCATGAAATGATCAAATCTACGATATGACCACGACATATACATTGTTTTGTTCTAAAATATTCTGTAATTCCGTGATTTCGAGTAAACATTATCCCACCAGGCCAGCATCCAGGCATGGGCAACCAATCCATGCCGATGGGCAACCCGATGGGGCCCCCCATGGGCATGATGAACGGCATGATGGGCATGATGCCGCCCGGCGTGGGGCCCCAAGGTGGGGGCCCCGGCGCTGTGCCCCCGTTTATGACGCAGCCCCCGCCGTGGGTTAAGGAGGGTGAGTTTCTAACCGCCTTTTAATAAAAGAGGAAGTTTTTTTTTGATGTTGATGAGTTCTTTATTGTTTTAATACTGGTATAGTATGATTCAAACTTAATGGCGGCTCAGAACATCGTACGATCCGATGCGCTGAAAACAATTTTAGGTATTAGCGGGACGTTAAGGGACCTGTGCGCAACCGCACTCGCACATGCACCTAACTTCCGAACCGCCATTAAGTTTGAATCGAACTCTACCTTTCAGTACCAGCCGGAACATTTTAGGCGGTTGTAAAAAAATAATTAATTTTAGCCTATATTTGTAAGAGTGCAATTCAAATAAAAACGGTTTATCACGCTTATATTATCTTCACCTGTATGTTTGTATATGTAGCCGACTCTTTTAGACTCGATTTGGACCCACTTTAGATGGACAGATTTAATTAAAATTTTGTACACTTTCAATTTTAACTTTACGCTGTAATATCTGCTAAGAAGTTTATAGTTTATACATGATTTACAATTTTTCTACTATATTTTGTTTACTTTTGAAAAATTGCATTTTCCATTTTCGTCTCCAATATTCTGAATTTTGGTACTTTTTTTCTACTAGATGGCCAGAATGACATTACTGGTAAGCAACAAGACCAGCTTTATGTACAAGTTATATGTTGTTACATTATATTCTATTTATCTTTATTATCTTCATTATTGTCTATTTATATTTCTACTGACTTAAAGGTTTTTTTTTAGTTTGTTTGTTACCTCAGGGGCCTTAGACAAAGTAACAATTACAAAACGATAACGAAGTTAGAAATCGCAAAAATGTATGGGATTGACATACGCCGCGTTAGATCACGTGGTCTATCTATGTCAATCCCATACATTTTTGCGATTTCTAACTTCGTTATCGTTTTGTAATTGTTACTTTGTCTAAGGCCCCTGAACGTGCAACTGGGTGAACCGATTTTGATGATTCTTCTGTATTTGAAAGTTTGTGCCTCCAATGTGGTCCCATTTAAATTACAGTATTATTGGTTAAGTTTTAAAAATTTACTTTAGTTTTTTGTTAAAAAATATTGAAGAGATAAAATATTTTTATCATCAAAAAAATAAAATGCATATAAGATTTTGAATTTTTGTGAAGTAAATAGATACAGCGTCAACTTGTTTCTGTAATGATATTCAAAATGAAAATAATGAAATACTATGTATTTATTACCTTATTCTCAAATAAATGAGTAATTTTCATATGTGATTTATTTTCTATATTTCAGCGAAACAAGACCAACCCGAAGCGGCAGTTGACATGGACGAAATGCCGCCGGGCGAATCTATACAGAATAATCAGCAGATGCCCAATTGTAAGTATATCCTAATGTTAGACAGCCCATTTATCGAGAACGGCTATAGGCTATATATCATCACGCTAAGACCAATAGAAGCGGAGCAATGCGGGTGAAACCGCGAGGCACAGCTAGTTAATTATACTTTCTACTAATATCATAAACAACAAGGATGGGGATGTATGTTTGTTACCCTTTCACGAAAAAAGTATTGGACAGATTTGGATGAAATTTTACTGTAATATAGGTTTTAGAACAGAATAACTCATGGGCTATAGAAGTTTTGCCAACAGCTATGAGCTATAAAAATACTTGATTATTGCGGTGAAACCGCGCGTCACAGATAGTATAGCATAAACTCATGTAGTAACTCCTTAACATAGGTTCATAAATCTCTTGATGTTTAGGTAAATAATTCGTTGACTTACGATTAAAGTTACGAATAAAATCTAGTGAACTGAACTTTTATGAACTTGAAATTACATGAAGCCAGTAATTTAAACGTTTTCGTGAATTAAAACAAAATAAACGATTATTCTATTCTAAAAGATTATTACAAGAACTGTTAAATTTTACGTGAAGCATACACATTTTTACACAGTACATATACTAATAATTTTTTCTAGTTCAATAATACAATACCTTGTTAAACTCCACAGCAGCACCGCAAACGACAACAGCGCCATCGGGGCCCCCGTTAGGCCCTGGGGCCCTGGGACCCAACGCGACCGGGCCCCCGACGGGCACCTGGGGACCCTGGGGATGGGGCCCACCGCCGATGGTAGCGCAGCCCGGCTTTGTAGCCCCCGAGGGGAACGGTGAGTCGCATCGATAGTGGTTTAGCTTTTTGGTGTCGTAGGAATATTGTAAGTGCGAAAGTTTGTGAGGACGGATGGATGTGTGTATGTTTCACGAAAAAATTATAAGTCTTGCAATTGTCTTATTTCTATAGAACAAACAGAAATGTGATTATTTTAAAGAACTAGCTTTCCACCCGCAGTTTCGCCCGCGCAGTCACAGAAATATCTCTATACCAAATTTTATGCAAATTGGTTCGGTAGTTAAGGCGTGATTAAGTAACTGATAGACAGACAGAGTTACTTTCGCATTTATAATATTAAATATAAGTATATAAGTTTAATAAGTATTCAAACATTAAAAAAGGAAAACATGCTTGATGATGGCCAAGATATCAAAGCCATAAGGCATTTGCCTTTTTTTTATGGAGTTTTTATATGCCTATTGTTTTAATTTATTTATATGTGTTATATAATTTAATTATTTTTGACTGGCCGGTTGGCGTGGTTGGTAGTGACCCTACCTTCCAAGACACTGGTCGTGGGTTCGATTCCCACCGGGGGCAAATATTTGTGTGATGAACATAGATGTTTGCTCTGTGTCTTGGTGTTGATTATCTATAATAATTATTTATTTAAAATTATATATGTATGTTTATCAGCCATCTGGTTTCCATAACACAAGCGAAGGCTTGTATGTGATGATCGGATCGTGCCGTGTGTGAAAATTATCTCGAAATATTTATTTATATTTATATTATGTATTTTTCAACGTTTTAATTCAATCGAAAATTTACAGGCGCCCCACAACCAGCGGCGAATCAAATGAACGCACAAGTGACAAACGACACGGATTCACCGATAGTTTTAGATGGTACACCGCCGCCCTCTAAGAAGGAACCCACCGTGAGTATCTATATTAATATTATAACTAGCTGTGTCCCGCGGCATGGGCTGCTGATGTGATATGATATCCCATACACTTATATAGTTGACTAGCTGTGCCCTGCGGTTTCACCCGCATTGCTCCGTTCCTGTTGGTCTTCCGTTCCGTTCCAGCCTTTTAGGACGTCCACTGCAGGACATAGGCCTCCCCCAAAGATTTCCATAACGACCGATCACCAGCGGCCTGACTCCAGCGGCTCCCCGCCACTTTGATCAGGTCGTCTGTCCACCTCGTTGAAGGCCGTCCCACACTGCGACGTCCTGTGCGTGGCCGCCATTCGAGAACCTTTTTGCCCCAACGGCCATCGGTTCTGCGGGCTATATGCCCAGCCCAACGCCACTTCAACTTACTAATACGGTGGGCTATGTCGGTGACTTTAGTTCTTTTGCGGATCTCCTCATTTCTGATTCGATCACGCAAAGAAACCCCAAGCATAGCCCGTTCCATAGCTCGTTGAGCGACGCGAAGCTTGTGCACCATGCCCGCGGTTAGGGACCACGTCTCAGATCCGTAAGTCAACACCGGTAACACACACTGCTCGAAGACTTTCGTCTTCAGGCACTGAGGGATTTTGGACGAAAAGATGTTGCGTAGTTTCCCGAACGCTGCCCAGCCGAGTCGGATTCGACGATTGACCTCTTTCCCGAAATTGGACTTACCTAATTGGACGGTTTGTCCCAGGTAAACGAATTCGTCAACAATTTCGAGAATAGAGTTTCCAACTGATACCGGAGTGGGCACAACATGGACATTTGACATTATTTTCGTCTTGTCCATGTTCATGCTAAGGCCCACTTGTTGTGAAACTCTGTAGAGGTCACCGAGCATTGTATTGAGGTCTTCCAGGGATTCTGCCATGACTACGATATCGTCCGCAAATCGAAGGTGAGTGATGTACTCGCCATTAACATTGATGCCAAATCCTTGCCAGTCCAGGAGCTTGAAGACGTCTTCCAAAGCAGCGGTAAACAGTTTCGGAGAAATTACATCTCCCTGTCTGACCCCGCGCTGCAGAGGAATTGCCTTTGTACAATGCTCCTGAACCCGGACTGACATAGTGGCGTTTTCATACAAACTTCTCAACACTTCGATATACCGATAGTCGATGCGGCAGCGCTGAAGAGACCTCAATACGGCCCAAGTCTCGATCGAATCAAAGGCTTTTTCATAGTCCACAAACGCCAAGCATAATGGCAGATTATACTCCTCCGTCTTCTGTATAATCTGCCGCAGCGTATGAATGTGGTCCATGGTGCTAAAGCCTCTTCGGAAACCGGCTTGTTCGGGAGGCTGGAAGTCATCAAGCCTGCGTTCGAGACGATTCGTGATGAGCTTATAAACATGGCTCAGCAGTGATATTGGCCTGTAGTTCTTCAACAGGGTTTTGTCTCCCTTTTTGAAGAAGAGGACAACCATACTGCTGCTCCACGCTTTTGGCGCAGTGCCCTCGAGTAAGGTGGAAGTGAATAACCTCTGTAGCATTCTGAGGATTGGTTTGCCACCCGCTCTCAGTAGCTCAGAGGTGATTCCATCCTCACCCGGCGCCTTGTTGTTCTTAAGCTGTTTGAGAGCCATCCTAATCTCGTACAGGCTGATGTCCGGGATATCTTCGGTGTAATGTCGGGTTAGTCGGGCTCTAGGATCTTTCGCCGGACTTGCAACAGGCATAGCAACGGAGGTGTAAAGATGTCCATAAAACTTCTCGACCTCTCCCAGTAGCTCTGGTAGAGACGACACCACCTTACCACTATCCGTCTTCAGCTTAGTCAGCCGGCTTTGCCCAATAGATTCATCTCTTGCGAACACTTTTGTGCCTTTATTCCGCTGTATCGCCTCTTCAATATTTTTCGTATTGAAGAGGCGGATGTCGTGTTGCAAGGACTTTGTAATCCGTCTATTGAGCTGCCTATATGACTTCTCATCATCGGAAGTATGTAGTAGCAAGGAGCGTCGTTCTTCCAGGAGCTTGAGGGTATGGGCGGAAAGTTTTTGGGACCGATTTCGACGGGGTGTCTTGCAGTGATGCAACCCTACCGTACGAATCGTTTCGATAAGCCTGTTGTTCAGATCGTCCACAGATACGTCATCGCCTAGGCAAGCAAAGCGATTTTGGAGCTCGAGTTGAAAGCTTTCGGGGTTCTGGATTTGGGTGCGGAACGGTCGAAGAGTTGACTTCATCAAGCGAGACCTTTCCAGTTTCACGTTTATATTCAATGTGCCTCTTACCATTCGGTGATCACTACCGGTTTTTATCCTATTAATCACAGAAACATCATTGAATATATGTCTCCTTGTTGTCATGATGAAGTCAATCTCATTCCTCGTTTTACCGTCAGGGCTTATCCAGGTCCACTTTCTTTGCGGAGATTTCTGGAAGAAGGAATTCATCATGAAGAGTCCTTCCTTCTCCAAAAATACAGCGAGCCTCTGGCCCCTCGGGTTGCGCTGCCCAAATCCAAATTGCCCCACTCTCAACTCATCATCGCCTCTCTTGCCCAGTTTCGCGTTGAAATCCCCCATCACAACATTGAAATGTGTTTTCGAGGTGTGTATGGCTCTACTGATGTCCTCATACATTACTTCCACATCTTCATCTGAGTGTGCCGAGGTCGGCGCGTAGACCTGAATGACCTTCAAAGAATATCTATCAGATATTTTGAGGACCAGGTACGCTACCCTGCTCGACACACTTTCGATGGCTATGATGTTGTTAATGAGGGGTCTGCGAACGATAGACCCTATTCCACCTTGGGACTGTTGGTCGTCCTCCCGGTAGAAGAATAAATTACCGGATGTCAACGTTATCGTGTCCTCCCCCTGTCTTCGGACTTCTGATAACCCTATGACATCCCAGCGTAACTTACTCAATTCTTCTTCCAGCTCAACAATCTTTTCGTCCGTCCTCAACGTGCGTGCGTTGTATGTTACCAGGGCCAGGGGTCGTCGGGAGTGGTAGCCGGATCGCTTCCGGTGATTCTTAGCACCCCTTGCCCCGCCGTTACCATGGCCGCTACCGTAGCCAGGAATAGCGGAGCTGCCGAGTACTAGGGGCCTGGTTGTTGTTGTACTATTCATGTTTCAAGTCTTATCTATTTGGGGGGGGAAAATGCCAATACTCACCACGCTTGGCAGGCGGGTTGGCGAGCGCAGTTGATGGTGGGGGAGATCATGCATAACGCTGCTGCCCGTTTGCATAAAGTTAACCCTTAGTCGCCTTTTACGACACCCACGGGTAGAGATGGGGTAGTGCTATTCTAGGCCGGCACCACACGGCACAACTGTTGTTCTTAGCGTGATGATAATTATTTATTATATAATATATAGCCTTCCTCGATAAATGGGCTAACACCGAAAGAATTTTTAAAATCGGTCCAGTAGTTTATGAGCCTATTCATTACAATCAAACAAACAAACAAAGTTTTCCTCTTTATAATAGTAGATAACATCTATTCTAATCTATTCTAATATTATAAAGCTGAAGAGTTTGTTTGTTTGAACGCGCTAATCTCAGGAACTACTGGTCCAATTTGAAAAATTATTTCGGTGTTTGATAGCCCATTTATCGATGAAGGCTATAGGCTATCTATATCATCACGCTAAGATCAACAGGAGCGGAGCAATGCGGGTGAGACCGTGGGGCACAGCTGCAGAAATCGATTGCAGGACAACTCAATTCATGCATTATTCACAGAATCAAGGAAGCGTTTTTGTCATTGTATTGCTCAATTTTTTTTCAAACTCAAACTCAAACATTTATTTATTCAATTATACTACTTTTAGTAGCACTTTCGAATTGTCATTACATAAGTATTTTTAACATTTACCACCGATTCGGGAAGTAGTATCTATGGAGAGGAACCGACAAGAAACTCCATAGTTGATATTTTAAAATCATGTCAATATTACATAATCTGTAACTTATATCTAACTACATAATATATCATAATATGCAAAAGAACTGTCCTGTGGTTCTTATGCGACAACCCTCCATGGATTTTCATACGCTATAATAGGCTCTCTGAACTAATATATTTTTAACATAAGTTTTAAATTTAGCACTACCAAACTCTTTAATACAATGTAGAATTATGTTGACATAAATGAATTTTTAACTTTGGCTTACCGGTAAAATGTCATTTTTATTATTTTGTTCGTTTGTCCGTCAGGTGATACCCCCAGAATTAGAAGCGGCAGCAGCAGAGTGGACTACACATGTAGCCCCGGACGGAAGGGCGTACTACCACCACGCGGCTCGGGCGCAGAGCGTGTGGGTGAAGCCGGAGCCGCTGCAGAGGCTCGAGGGTGAGTGTAGAAGAGAAGAAGAGATGATAACAAAGAAGAGATGCTGTAGGCAATGTTGCCTTGATAATAAATAAATAAATATTTCAGGACATTTTTCACACACGGCACGATCTGATCCCATACTAAGCTTTCGCTTGTGTTATGGAAACAAAATGGCTGATAAACATACATATAATCCATACTATAGTCGAGCCAATTTAATAGGCAACATTTGACGTCTATCAATTTTATCTTCGAAGAGATGTAACTTGCATAAAAACATCGATAAAAGTGAATTAATCGATACGGATTTGAAACATTTGTCAATCGAATTTATTAATTTATGATGATTTTTATTCACAAGTAATCAATGCATTCGATTCTAGATGTCAGATTTCGATTTTTAGAGTAACATCTCTTGTATTTAAAAAGAAAAAAGGTTTATTGACACAAAATTGTAGCGACGTCAGTTCTTCAATTCAGAAATTGTTTATTATGTTTAGAATGGTTTATCAGTAAAATGAAATCTTAAAATTACTTGTATCGGTCATTATTATTATAAATATGTAATCGTAATTTAAAAAAGTTAAGCAAATGTGCAGTTCTAACAAAACGAAATATCATGTTATTCTATGTCGTCGTTACTAGGTTACGTTGTTGAATTTTGTTGAACTGTCAAATGTTGCCTATTAAAATGGCTCTACTATAATATTATAAATGCGAAAGTAACTCTGTCTGTCTGTCTGTTACTCAATCACGCCTTAACTACTGAACCAATTTGCATGAAATTTGATATAGAGATATTTTGATATCCGAGAAAGGACATAGGCTACTTTTTACCTCGGGAAATAGGATAGGTTTTATCCCGGAAATCCCACGGGAACGGGAACTATGCGGGTTTTTCTTTGACTGCGCGGGCGAAGCTGCGGGTGGAAAGCTAGTTTTAAATAAATACTTTTATAGAAAATTAACCAGACACAGAGCAAACATCTATGTTCATCACACAAATATTTGCCCTGGTTGGGAATCGAACCCACGACCTCTGGCATGGAAGGTAGGGTCACTACCAACGAAGCCAACCGGTCAGCCATCAGTGTTGTCCTGACGTCACAGACTCTAGTTCAAACTATTCAAGCTATCTTTATATGTAATACTCAAAGGTGACTGATATAGTGATCTATCAACGCACAGCCCAAACCACGGGACGTATCGGCCTGAAATTTGGCATGCAGGTAGATGTTAGGACGGAGGCGTCCCCTAAGAAAGGACTTTGATCAATTCTACTCCCAAGAGGATAAAATAGGGGATGAAAATTTGTATCATGTTTATTTATCTTTTCCACGCAGGCGAAGCGGCGGGCAACAGCTAGTTATTTATATACGTATAATTAATATAGGTACGTACATTTTTACGTTAATTGTAAGTGGCGGTACTGGCGGTGCATTGTGTAACATCCTCTCACCCCTATTCTATACAGGGTGTAATCGTTAAGTGTGCACAGGCGATTATTACGTAACTATTGCAGATATCAAAAAACTTTAAACTGACATCGAAATTAATTTAAGTAATCTATGCTAATATTATACAGCTGAAGAGTTTGTTTGTTTGTTTGAACGCGCTAATCTCGGGAACTACTGGTCCGATTTGAAAAATTCTTTCGGTGTTAGATAGCCCATTTATCGAGGAAGGCTATAGGCTATATAGCATCACTCTAAGACCAACAGGAGCGGAGCAATGCGGATGAAACCGCGGGGAACAGCTAGTGAGTAATAAAACGGGAAATATCCTAAAATTTTACATTAAACACTCCCAACACTGAATACGAGTTTTATTTTACACTAAAAGATGACGAAAGAATGTTCCTGCTCTAGCTCTATGTTCGTTTGATGTAAATGCACCCTAAAAGGAAGACATCCTATCCCTTCAATGAAACAAACCTAATATATGTAGATTCTTAGCACAAATATTTTTAGTAAAATTGTTAAATATGTTATATTTTATTACAGAATTAAAAGCCAAAATTGCCTTCGAAAAGGGAGAGAAGACAGAGAAGAAGAATGACCCAATAATACTTGACGGTGGTTAGTATACATATATCTTTTTTATTAAAAAATTATGATCTTTTTTATTATTTAATTTTAAACCTCTTGACAATGTGCATTAGTAATAAAATGTTGTTTTCAGTAAATGGTAACTTCTTTTTAACAGTAAAATTCTTTGTCAAATTTTATCCCTCCATTTATGTATTAAAAATTGACTTGTAATTATTTTTAACTACCATACAAATATAAAAACGAAATGATTGTATGTCCGTAATTTAAGGTCTAATTTCAAACCTAATTTTAATCTATACTTATCTATACTTATATTATAAAGCTGAAGAGTTTGTTTGTTTGTTTGAACGCGCTAATCTCGGGAACAACTGGTCCGATTTGAAAAAAAAATTTTGGTGTTAGACAGCCCATTTATCGAGAACGGCTATAGGCTATATATGAATGAAACATAAACAACATAATATAACATATCATCACGCTAAGACCAACAGGAGCGGAACAATGCGGGTGAAACCGCGGGGCACAGCTAGTTAATTATACTTTCTACTAATAACATAAACAACAAGGATGGGGATGTATGTTTGTTACCCTTTCACGAAAAAAGTGTTGGACAGATTTGGATGAAATTTTACAGTAATATAGGTTTTAGAACAGAATAACTCATGGGCTATAGAAGTTTTGCCAACAGCTATGAGCTATAGAAATTGATTATTGCTGTGAAAACGCGCGGCACAGAATATAGTACAGCATAAACTCATGTAGTAACTCCTTAACATAGGTTCATAAATCTCTTGATGTTTAGGTAAATAATTTGTTGATTTACGATTAAAGTTACGAATAAAATCTAGTGAACTGAACTTTTATGAACTTGAAATTACATGAAGCCAGTAATTTAAACGTTTTTGTGAATTAAAACAAAATAAACGATTATTCTATTCTATTCTAAAAGATTATTACAAGAACTGTTAAATTTTACGTGAAGCATACACGTTTTTACACAGTACATATACTAATAATTTTTTCTAGTTCAATAATACAATACCTTGTTAAACTCCACAGCAGCACCGCAAACGACAACAGCGCCATCGGGGCCCCCGTTAGGCCCCGGGGCCCTGGGGCCCAACGCGACCGGGCCCCCGACGGGCACCTGGGGACCCTGGGGATGGGGCCCACCGCCGATGGTAGCGCAGCCCGGCTTTGTAGCCCCCGAGGGGAACGGTGAGTCGCATCGATAGTGGTTTAGCTTTTTGGTGTCGTAGGAATATTTGTAAGTGCGAAAGTTTGTGAGGACGGATGGATGTGTGTATGTTTCACGAAAAAATTATAAGTCTTGCAATTGTCTTATTTCTATAGCCTCGTAACGCCCAGGCTATTTTTACCAAACATTGGCTTGCAGCCCAAGTACCTTTTAAAAGGTTCACATGATGCGGACCCAGAGGTGATGAAATCTAAAAAAAGTGCCTTATTATTTCCGTATGAGCGTGGGATTTTTTCTGCATGTAAATGTATGTCAGTGGAAGGTTTTGAGACACTAAATAACCCCAAATTCGTTTTTCTTTATTTAGGCATATGGGCTTTAATGTATTACAAAACCCGATTTCGCAAAATTCGTATTTTTGATATTATTGATTAGCGGTAGACAATATAGTAGATAGGGAGGCGAAGAGGGGAATTTTCTGCAATACTCAAGCGTGGCAGTTTAAGATATGAGAGATACCTTAGACCTAATAGAACAACCTTGTTAACTATTTAGCTCTTTAAGTAGTGACGCGCGCCCAGGATAGACGATCAGATTAGTAAAAAAAAATCGATAGTCTGAAATAATCCAGCGCGTCAGATTAAGATATTGGGGGTTGATTTTAGTGTTTTAAGGCTAAATTTAACTAATCTGACGATAAGTCCTTAACGCCGCCAAGTTATAGGGTCGCGAACTTGTAAAAAAAAAACGTTAATCCGGCATTCTCGAGCGCGATTGTTTTTATTTTTATTTTGAAGAATATAATCTAAAACTTACTAAAAATACAAAATCTGCCGGTTTCCGCGTGACCGGAAGTCTGGAGGAGCCATTTCGTCTTCCGAAAAACTCGTTGCAGTATATAAGTCGCGAACGATACATTTTACAAAAAAAAAGTTTGAATAAACAAAAAAGGTAATTTTATTATACACAAAAAAGGTCTCTTTACATTTTTGTCCAAAGTTAAAACTTTTTGACTTGAAGCATCATAAAAACTCAAACTCCCGGTTTTTTGAGTATATCTCGAAAACTGAGGGTGTTAAGAAAAATTGATATGAAATAACGATGATTAAAAAAAAGAAACTCTCAAACCTTTTTCGGTCAGATTAAGAGAACCCACCAACATTTTTGTCAGATTAAGAAAATATGCTTTCAGGAAACCGAGATAAACCTCCCCTATGAAAATCTGACGCGCTCGAGTATTTCAAAAGGACTTTTTTTTTCTGCATTTTCAAAAATTCATCGTAACTTATCGTCACGCCGAAATCGTCAGTTTTTTTAAGGGGAGCTTCCTTGGGGCCTACTTAACACCCCTTCCGAAAATCTGACGCGCTCGAGTAAATTTTTTTTTTGTGCATTTTTGACGAATTAATATGCCTAGCCCCACCACGCAAACCGGCAGATTAGTATACCGTTGTTATCCAAGGCACTTGGGGCATACGTAGTATGAATATCTGACGCGCTCGAGAATGCCCAAGTAACTATTTTTTTTTTACATTTTTGAAAATCCGTACACGCCAAACCCACCGCTAAAATGGTTTTTACCATAGAAGCTTTTCTTTTAGAAATTATTTTATCTATCGATTTTGATAAGTCTTGACGGCGCCGTTTAATTACGCCATTTAGCTACCTCGCCTCCCTATCTATAGGGTTTATTTTATATTACAAAAAACAATAAACATAAATATTTGGATTAATACATGTCTTCCAAAATTTTAGTGACCAAAAACATATCTCACACTTACAATCTGAGAAAAAAATATCAATTTTTGAACAATATGATCATTATTTTCTGTACTTATTATTTTTAAAGGCTAGTTTATCACGTGTTTTAGGATTTATATCAGAAGAAATCCACTTCCAACAGATGACAGAAGCAAAAATTAACAAGTTTCTAAATTTGACCCAAAAACACTATATAATAGCAACCCATATACCTTTTAAAATCAGAATGATAGTAGGTAAATTGATATAATATTTCTATAGAACTTTTAAATACTTAATTTTGCAAATAAGAGTTGGTTTTTAATAAAAAAACTATTATTTTCAGATTCTTCAGAACTGGAAGAGCTTTCTTGGTTTTGGTTTATGTTGTAATCCTCATCTCCAAATAGTTCATACTTTTCTATATCTGACTGATTTAAGCTTCATCTATTTGCACATCTCTCATTGGGTTACCTGAAAAGGATAGGTACTAAAAGATTCTGTAACAGACTAAATAATTTACTTTATATTATGAAGGAGAAAACGGTCTAAATCATAAGTTGCAAAGGCAAATCAAATTGATTAGTGGTTTATTCCCTTATACCTTTTAAAATCCAATAATATGTTAATACTCTTATACCTTCTAAAAGGTATCCAGATTTTACGAGGTTATTTTACACGCATATTCTTTATTTTCGCGTTAATCTAAATGTAATTATAATATTTACTTATTTGTCAACAAGCAGAGTAAGATACTCTCAGTTAAAAACCTAAGATTGCATCAATAATCATGGATTGAACTTACCACGTCCTCTAGTCAGTCGAGATGGCCAGACTTTTCGCCGGAATTTACATATATTTTATTTTTCTATTGGCACTATTGCTTAACCATAGACAAAAACATACTTTCCAGTAGCCGGATAAAAAACAGTAATTAGATTTGGCGCGTCATTTAAAATGTTACGGCGTTTTCAAATCAGATACTGTCAGATACCTTTAAAAAGGTACCGCGGGCGTTTATGTCATAAAGTTGGATAACAGCTTGGGCCGGTACCACTATCGAGCTGCATGCCTTTTAATAGGTATCTGGGCGTTACGAGGATAGAACAAACAGAAATGTGATTTTTTTTAAAGAACTAGCTTTCCACCCGCAGTTTCGCCCGCGCAGTCACAGAAATATCTCTATACCAAATTTTATGCAAATTGGTTCGGTAGTTAAGGCGTGATTAAGTAACTGATAGACAGACAGAGTTACTTTCGCATTTATAATATTAAATATAAGTATATAAGTTTAATAAGTATTCAAACATTAAAAAGGAAAACATGCTTGATGATGGCCAAGATATCAAAGCCATAAGGCATTTGCCTTTTTTTATGGAGTTTTTATATGCCTATTGTTTTAATTTATTTATATGTGTTATATAATTTAATTATTTTTGACTGGCCGGTTGGCGTGGTTGGTAGTGACCCTACCTTCCAAGACACTGGTCGTGGGTTCGATTCCCACCGGGGGCAAATATTTGTGTGATGAACATAGATGTTTGCTCTGTGTCTTGGTGTTGATTATCTATAATAATTATTTATTTAAAATTATATATGTATGTTTATCAGCCATCTGGTTTCCATAACACAAGCGAAGGCTTAGTATGTGATGATCGGATCGTGCCGTGTGTGAAAATTATCTCGAAATATTTATTTATATTTATATTATGTATTTTTCAACGTTTTAATTCAATCGAAAATTTACAGGCGCCCCACAACCAGCGGCGAATCAAATGAACGCACAAGTGACAAACGACACGGATTCACCGATAGTTTTAGATGGTACACCGCCGCCCTCTAAGAAGGAACCCACCGTGAGTATCTATATTAATATTATAACTAGCTGTGTCCCGCGGCATGGGCTGCTGATGTGATATGATATCCCATACACTTATATAGTTGACTAGCTGTGCCCTGCGGTTTCACCCGCATTGCTCCGTTCCTGTTGGTCTGAGCGTGATGATAATTATTTATTATATAATATCAGTGGCGGTACGTTCATACAAGCCGAAAAGCCCGGCTTGCCTAAGGAATTCGCTACGAGACAGGAAAATACCCAAATTCACTTTTGAATATTCGCGCGCAACGAGCAATTCAAAATTTGCTCCGAAATTCAATGAAAACTCACCTACAAACAATGTCGAATTCGAGTCAAACTTTTTAATTTCATCCTTCTTGCTATCTAAATAAGGTCGTACTTTGTATAAACAGTGCGGTGTCCTTCTTGAGTGACATATAGTTTTCTCGCTTGCACTCGTGGGCTTTTACCGGGCTTTGCGCTTATCTCTTCTAACGTATGAAATTTCGTTGAAGTAGCTACATACCTATCTATAGAATTCTATAGCAAAATCTATGGCCAACAAAGCCGGGCTTTAACAGTGTGAAGATAGTTACGATTGCGCGTCGCGCGAACGAACGTCGTGAATATTATTGTTAGTATAGTTTAGCGCGTGATTATACCGGTGTAATTTAGGTTAAGTTTTTCGAATTTTGTGATAAAATAAGTGTCGCGACACAGATTGTATTGTAAATTGTGATGGTTTGCTTTGTGCTCAGCGGGGAAAGGTAAAATCATTTAACTTTACTGTAAAACAACAATAAATTTCTTCATCAAAACCAACTCCCGATTTGTGCAGTAAGTCACATAAACCAAATTTTAATTGTAATGTTTACGAATTAATCGATTTAATGAATGAGAATTGGTTAGAAGAAGCCTTCTGATGAAACTTGCACATATTTTGGTATTTACGATTCTTGCTAGTAGGTAGTTCTTCCACGGAGCGTGCTTTCTCAGCGTTAAATCGAATTCATAGGTAGGTTAGGTACGTATTTAAGAAATACACAAGGCCAAGAACGCCTTTCTGAATTAACAATGACTGTCATTGAGAAAGAGCTGTTAATTGAATTAAAACAATCACCTAAGTACCTACTTCTATTCCGATGTTATAAAATATTTCCTTCAGAAAGATCGGCGTTTTGAATTAGAATATAAATGATCTGTACAATATTTTATAATAATATAATGTCATACAGTTTTATATAATTTATAGATATAGATTTTAATATGATTGTATTGGTAAACGTTTGACTCAACGCGTGAAGATTTAGAAGATTTGATTCGGTATGTTCACATTTTTTATAAGTTTTATAACGAACCTAGGTACCTACTTAGTAACACAGTGTATACCTAATTCAAGAAAAGGGTACCCAGCAAACACTTCGAAAAATTTGGGCTTGCCCAGTCCTTACACCCTAGGCACGCCACTGTATAATATATAGCCTTCCTCGATAAATGGGCTAACACCGAAAGAATTTTTAAAATCGGTCCAGTAGTTTATGAGCCTATTCATTACAATCAAACAAACAAACAAAGTTTTCCTCTTTATAATAGTAGATAACATCTATTCTAATCTATTCTAATATTATAAAGCTGAAGAGTTTGTTTGTTTGAACGCGCTAATCTCAGGAACTACTGGTCCAATTTGAAAAATTATTTCGGTGTTTGATAGCCCATTTATCGATGAAGGCTATAGGCTATCTATATCATCACGCTAAGATCAACAGGAGCGGAGCAATGCGGGTGAGACCGTGGGGCACAGCTGCAGAAATCGATTGCAGGACAACTCAATTCATGCATTATTCACAGAATCAAGGAAGCGTTTTTGTCATTGTATTGCTCAATTTTTTTTCAAACTCAAACTCAAACATTTATTTATTCAATTATACTACTTTTAGTAGCACTTTCGAATTGTCATTACATAAGTATTTTTAACATTTACCACCGATTCGGGAAGTAGTATCTATGGAGAGGAACCGACAAGAAACTCCATAGTTGATATTTTAAAATCATGTCAATATTACATAATCTGTAACTTATATCTAACTACATAATATATCATAATATGCAAAAGAACTGTCCTGTGGTTCTTATGCGACAACCCTCCATGGATTTTCATACGCTATAATAGGCTCTCTGAACTAATATATTTTTAACATAAGTTTTTGAATTTAGCACTACCAAACTCTTTAATACAATGTAGAATTATGTTGACATAAATGAATTTTTAACTTTGGCTTACCGGTAAAATGTCATTTTTATTATTTTTTCGTTTGTCCGTCAGGTGATACCCCCAGAATTAGAAGCGGCAGCAGCAGAGTGGACTACACATGTAGCCCCGGACGGAAGGGCGTACTACCACCACGCGGCTCGGGCGCAGAGCGTGTGGGTGAAGCCGGAGCCGCTGCAGAGGCTCGAGGGTGAGTGTAGAAGAGAAGAAGAGATGATAACAAAGAAGAGATGCTGTAGGCAATGTTGCCTTGATAATAAATAAATAAATATTTCAGGACATTTTTCACACACGGCACGATCTGATCCCATACTAAGCTTTCGCTTGTGTTATGGAAACAAAATGGCTGATAAACATACATATAATCCATACTATAGTCGAACCAATTTAATAGGCAACATTTGACGTCTATCAATTTTATCTTCGAAGAGATGTAACTTGCATAAAAACATCGATAAAAGTGAATTAATCGATACGGATTTGAAACATTTGTCAATCGAATTTATTAATTTATGATGATTTTTATTCACAAGTAATCAATGCATTCGATTCTAGATGTCAGATTTCGATTTTTAGAGTAACATCTCTTGTATTTAAAAAGAAAAAAGGTTTATTGACACAAAATTGTAGCGACGTCAGTTCTTCAATTCAGAAATTGTTTATTATGTTTAGCCTATTGTCGTCGTTGTCCAAGATGCATTAAATGCGCCGGAAATCATGCATCGTCCACATGTGCGCGTAAAGATCGATCGGATGACGTCAAATGCGCTTTATGCGATGGAAATCACCCTGCGAACTATAAAGGCTGCTCTGTCTTCAAGGAGCTTCAGAAAAAGAAATACCCGGCTCTTCGAGTCAGAGCTCCTGAACAAGATCTGAACATCCCTACTTCTAATCAAGTCCAACATCCAATTCAGCCATATGCAGACGTCGTTCGCAAAGGTCTAAATAAGAAACCACAAAACCAAAGGCCTTACATACCCCAGCATGTAAGAGTTGCAACTCACGCTCCTCCGCTACAGGATCCTAATCTGGCTAAAACTCAAACCCAACAAACTGGAAAGTCCAACGACACCAATAATGACATTAAAGAACTCTTGGATATGCTCAAACAAATGATGCAACAATTGAACAACATGACAAGCCTTTTGCTTAGTGTAATATCCGACTGGCGATCGCAAACGACAAATCAAGGCAGTTGCGAGGATTTTATTCAGGCGGGAGGCAGGCGGCCCACCGTGCCCCCCCGCAACTAAGTATATTTAAACCCATAATCCTCGGCTTGTGGAATGCAAATGGGCTGTCAAATCATACTCAAGAACTAGTATATTTTTTGCAAACTCATCAAATTGATTTTATGCTTATTTCTGAAACGCATTTTACCGTCAAATCCCACTTCCAAGTGCCAAGGTACAAATTGTACCACACGAACCACCCCGATGGCGGAGCTCATGCAGGCTCTGCAATACTGGTCAGGGATAATGTCAAACACTACGTCCACAATACAATAAGCACTAACGAAATTCAAGCCACTACCATCTCTATTAGAGTGCAAACGGCCCAATACTGGTCTCAGCGCTTTACATACCCCCAAAGCACAACCTAAAAGCTGTACAATATATGTCATTCTTTAATCAACTCGGCAATAGATTCATTGCAGCGGGGGACTATAACGCCAAACATACTGACTGGGGCGCAAGAACAACTACTACGAAGGGTCGTGAACTAAAGAAAGCTGTCGAGCAACTTAACCTATGCGTTACATCTACTGGAAAACCGACATATTGGCCTTCCGATCCAAAGAAGAATCCTGACCTGGTCGATTTTTTCGTCACGAAAGGTCTTCCTATCTCTTCCCTACATTGCAAATCTACATACGAACTATCGTCTGATCACACACCTGTCATAGCCGTACTGTATAATGAGCCTGTGGAAGTAACAAAACCTTGCAGGATTCATTCTCAAAGAACAAACTGGGAATACTTTCGAGAAATTATAGTCAGCACAATAGATAAACATATACCCCTGAAATCAGATGACGATATAACCACAGCTGTCGAGAGTTTTAACAATTGCATTCAGACTGCTGCCTGGAAAGCTACGCCCAAACACAGAGATATTAAGATCATACCCATGTATCCACAAATAGCAACCGAATTAATACTGAAAAAGAGACAGGCAAGAAAACAATGGCATACCTCTAGACATCCAGAAGATAAGAAAAAATTTAACAAACTAGCGAAGAAAGTTAAGAACACTCTAGAAGACATTAGGAACATAGAAATAGAGAATCGCTTGCACAGCCTAGATGCCACCTCTGCAACAGATTACTCTTTGTGGAAGACAACTAAATCTTTCAAAAGTCCAATATCTTTCCAATCGCCACTTCGACGGGATAATGGCACGTGGGCTAAAAGTGACGCCGAAAAATCAATCTTATTTGCTCAGCACCTTTCGCGAGTGTTCACGCCGAACTCTGCTGACGGCTCTAGTAGGATACTTGAAGTAACAGAAGCTCTATCGACACCGCATCAGCTTTCACCTCCCATAAAAAAGTTCACGGCAAGTGAAGTTCGCTCCACAATCAAGAATCTCAGTTTGAACAAAGCTCCTGGTTATGACTTAATAACAACTAAAGCAATGAAGGAACTTCCTTCCGTAGCCATTGCCTTACTAACTGCTATATATAACGCTATACTGCGAAGAGAATACATACCTCCTCAGTGGAAAGTGGCTGAAATCATACTTATTCCCAAACCAGGAAAGGCTCCAGAAAACGTGTCCTCCTACCGCCCCATAAGTCTACTACCTGTTGCCTCAAAGATCTTGGAAATTCTCATTCTGAAACGCCTGACTCCACTACTATCCAAATCTGATTTAATACCGAACCATCAATTTGGCTTCCGCAAAGGTCACGGCACGATTGAACAAGTCCATCGTTTGGTCGAGATGATTAATAACGCATACGAACACAAACAATATTGTTCAGCAGCTTTTTTGGACATTTCGCAGGCATTCGATCGTGTATGGCATGAGGGTCTTCTTTATAAAATATTCCAAGCTCTACCTATAAACTACTACCTAATCATTAAGTCATATCTTCAACAACGACACTTCTATGTTAAGCATGGAGATGACAGAACAAATCTCTACGAAATTAAGGCTGGTGTCCCACAGGGCAGCGTAATGGGTCCTGTATTATATCTAATATATACTTATGACTTACCGACTAAAGAAGATGTCCTCGTTGGAACATTTGCTGACGATACTGCTCTCATCGCAATGCATGAGAATCCTGTATCTGCCTCGAAAATGTTACAGCAAAGCTTAAATGATGTCTCAGTGTGGCTGAAAGACTGGAGAATAAAAGCCAATGAAACGAAATCGGTGCAAGTGACATTTACCCTTAGACGCGATACTTGTCCACCCGTTCAACTTAACGGAATAACAATTCCTCAGTCAGAAGATGTGCGTTATTTGGGTATTTACTTGGACAGACGTCTTACATGGAAGAAACATATATTCACAAAAAGGAAAGCTCTTAGTGTACAATTTCGCAAATTGTACTGGCTTTTGGCACGTAACTCTGGCCTTTCACTGAACAACAAACTTCTTTTGTACAAGTCTATCCTCAAACCAATTTGGTCATATGGAGTTGAACTTTGGGGTACCGCTGCTCACTCTAATCTGGAAATTATACAACGTTTCCAGTCAAAAATACTTCGTATCATATCTGGGGCCCCGTGGTTCATTAGCAATTGTCATCTTCACCGTGACTTGTTTGTTCCAACTGTTAAAGAGGAAATTCTCAAGAAACTTAAGACATATAAATGCCGTATAAAAAATCACCCCAACGTACTTGTCTGGAACATGATGGAGCCCACTCGCACTTTTAAGCGCATAAAACGGAGAGCCCCTCAAGACCTCCTTCCACCGTAGAATCAGACACACCATGATTATAGAAAATATTATATGGAGACGCCACTGGGCGTTTGCCATGCATGCCAACATTAAAACTTTTAACCACCAGCTTAATGCTTAATAAGGCAGATTGCAGGTTTAGAGGAAATTAAAAAAAAAAAAAAAAAAAAAATGTTTAGAATGGTTTATCAGTAAAATGAAATCTTAAAATTACTTGTCTTGGTCATTATTATTATAAATATGTAATCGTAATTTAAAAAAGTTAAGCAAATGTGCAGTTCTAACAAAACGAAATATCATGTTATTCTATGTCGTCGTTACTAGGTTACGTTGTTGAATTTTGTTGAACTGTCAAATGTTGCCTATTAAAATGGCTCTACTATAATATTATAAATGCGAAAGTAACTCTGTCTGTCTGTCTGTTACTCAATCACGCCTTAACTACTGAACCAATTTGCATGAAATTTGATATAGAGATATTTTGATATCCGAGAAAGGACATAGGCTACTTTTTACCTCGGGAAATAGGATAGGTTTTATCCCGGAAATCCCACGGGAACGGGAACTATGCGGGTTTTTCTTTGACTGCGCGGGCGAAGCTGCGGGTGGAAAGCTAGTTTTAAATAAATACTTTTATAGAAAATTAACCAGACACAGAGCAAACATCTATGTTCATCACACAAATATTTGCCCTGGTTGGGAATCGAACCCACGACCTCTGGCATGGAAGGTAGGGTCACTACCAACTAAGCCAACCGGTCAGCCATCAGTGTTGTCCTGACGTCACAGACTCTAGTTCAAACTATTCAAGCTATCTTTATATATAATACTCAAAGGTGACTGATATAGTGATCTATCAACGCACAGCCCAAACCACGGGACGTATCGGCCTGAAATTTGGCATGCAGGTAGATGTTAGGACGGAGGCGTCCCCTAAGAAAGGACTTTGATCAATTCTACTCCCAAGAGGATAAAATAGGGGATGAAAATTTGTATCATGTTTATTTATCTTTTCCACGCAGGCGAAGCGGCGGGCAACAGCTAGTTATTTATATACGTATAATTAATATAGGTACGTACATTTTTACGTTAATTGTAAGTGGCGGTACTGGCGGTGCATTGTGTAACATCCTCTCACCCCTATTCTATACAGGGTGTAATCGTTAAGTGTGCACAGGCGATTATTACGTAACTATTGCAGATATCAAAAAACTTTAAACTGACATCGAAATTAATTTAAGTAATCTATACTAATATTATACAGCTGAAGAGTTTGTTTGTTTGTTTGAACGCGCTAATCTCGGGAACTACTGGTCCGATTTGAAAAATTCTTTCGGTGTTAGATAGCCCATTTATCGAGGAAGGCTATAGGCTATATAGCATCACTCTAAGACCAACAGGAGCGGAACAATGCGGATGAAACCGCGGGGAACAGCTAGTGAGTAATAAAACGGGAAATATCCTAAAATTTTACATTAAACACTCCCAACACTGAATACGAGTTTTAGTTTACACTAAAAGATGACGAAAGAATGTTCCTGCTCTAGCTCTATGTTCGTTTGATGTAAATGCACCCTAAAAGGAAGACATCCTATCCCTTCAATGAAACAAACCTAATATATGTAGATTCTTAGCACAAATATTTTTAGTAAAATTGTTAAATATGTTATATTTTATTACAGAAATAAAGGCCAAAATTGCCTTCGAAAAGGGAGAGAAGACAGAGAAGAAGAATGACCCAATAATACTTGACGGTGGTTAGTATACATATATCTTTTTTATTAAAAAATTATGATCTTTTTTATTATTTAATTTTAAACCTCTTGACAATGTGCATTAGTAATAAAATGTTGTTTTCAGTAAATGGTAACTTCTTTTTAACAGTAAAATTCTTTGTCAAATTTTATCCCTCCATTTATGTATTAAAAATTGACTTGTAATTATTTTTAACTACCATACAAATATAAAAACGAAATTATTGTATGTCCGTAATTTAAGGTCTAATTTCAAACCTAATTTTAATCTATACTTATATTATAAAGCTGAAGAGTTTGTTTGTTTGTTTGAACGCGCTAATCTTGGGAACTACTGGTCCGATTTGAAAAATTCTTTCGATGTTAGATAGCCTATGTATCGAGGAAGGTTATAGGCAATAATATATCATCACGCTACGGCTAACAGGAGTGGACCCACGGGGGTGAAACCGCGTGGAGCAGCTAGTGTTTTATATTTACATGAAAACACATTTGTCCAGTCATAGACGTCGACGAGCTAACCGACGCGGAAGCGGCCGCGGAAGCTGCGCGAGTAGAGAAGGAGAGAGCGGAGAGAGAGAAGGAGAGAGCGGAGAGAGAGAAGGAGGAGCGCGAGCGGGAGGAGAGGGAGCGAGAGGAGAGGGAGAGGGCCGAGCGGGAGAGAGCGGAGAGGGAGAAGCCGAAGCCGGACAAGAAGAGGCCGGTGACGAGCATGCCTATATCTGGGACTCCATGGTGAGTACTGTAAAATTATAGGAGGAGAGAGGAGAGTGAGAGGAGAGGGAGAAGCCGAAGCCGGACAAGACGAGGCCGGTGTCGAGCACGCCTATATCGGGAACTCCATGGTAAGTATCGAAAAGGTGCGTACGGATAGCGCGTTCCTGTGTTACGCGTAGTGGAGAAACACTGTCCACGCGTACATTGGATACGCGTACAGCTCCTGTACGGACCGCGGCGAACCTGTACGCGAGGTCAATCGTGGAGAAACACTGTCCACGCGTACATTGGATACGCGTACAGCTCCTGTACGGACCGCGGCGAACCTGTACGCGAGGTCAATCGTGGAGAAACACTGTCCACGCGTACATTGGATACGCGTACAGCTCCTGTACGGACCGCGGCGAACCTGTACGCGAGGTCAATCGTGGAGAAACACTGTCCACGCGTACATTGGATACGCGTACAGCTCCTGTACGGACCGCGGCGAACCTGTACGCGAGGTCAATCGTGGAGAAACACTGTCCACGCGTACATTGGATACGCGTACAGCTCCTGTACGGACCGCGGCGAACCTGTACGCGAGGTCAATCGTGGAGAAACACTGTCCACGCGTACATTGGATACGCGTACAGCTCCTGTACGGACCGCGGCGAAACTGTACGCGAGGTCAATCGTGGAGAAACACTGTCCACGCGTACTTTGGATACGCGTACAGCTCCTGTACGGACCGCGGCGAAACTGTACGCGAGATCAAAACTGTCCAAAATTAGTTATTACCAACATCCCTGGCGTCGTAAGTGTCTAAGTCTGTGGGCATAGTAAAGGTTCTTTCTTGCCTCAATGTCTTGCTATTTATTTGATTTGTTCTAGTGTCGTTATTTATGTGATTTTTATTGTTGTATTTAATTGTTTTTTACGTGCGTTTTTAAATATTATTTTCTTGAATTTTAAATTATCTTTATTTGCGGAATGTAGTTACAAAGATAATAGTTAGGTAGTTATAAATTATATGGATTCTTATACATCCTTTTCGTTGATCATTGTTCTTATTATTTCTTAGTATTTTAATCGTGTATTTTGTGTCTTTGTTCTGTAGGTGCGTGGTATGGACAGGCGTATACTCGTAGTTTTCATTGTTGTTATTATTTCTTACAATTTTAATCGTGTATATTGTATTTATCATTGAGGTTATTTATCAGCTGTCCTTATGTGTATCTCGTGTTTCAGGTGCGTGGTATGGACATGCGCATACTCGTAGTTTACATTGTTGTTTTTATTTTAGCATTTTAATTATGTATTTTGTGTTTCAGGTACTTGGTATGGACAGGCGATGGGCGCGTGTTCTTCTACAACCCGACCGTCCGTCTGTCTGTGTGGGAGCGACCGGCACAACTGCTGGGCCGCAAAGACGTGGACGCGGCCGTCGCTCAGCCGCCGCACTTGGCGCAGCCGGTGAGATAGTGAGCCGGTGAATTGCACACACATTTTTACGTCGCATCTAGAAAGTTGGGCTGGTTTGATGCGTTTTGATATGAAAGGCTCGGGAAAACGGGAAACCTCGGGTCTACTGAATGTACCCGAGCCAGAAACACACAGATAACAATAAAGTTTTCAGTTCTGGTCTTAAGAACACGCTTGATTTTTATTTTCGCCACGAATTCGGCCAGTTCATACCGGCGGTGCTATCTTAGCACACAGAGTCAGATCGAAAAATAACGATTGAAAATTATATAAATACAAAACAAAATATTATTTATTCATTTAACAAAATATTAAAAAGAACCGCAAAAATTATTTAAAAGCAAACTAAAATGTAAATTAACAAAATATTTTACCCTTCCAGCGCAAAGACACGGCGGTGACTACGCCGTCGAAGACGAACGGTGAACTCAAACGAGGCATCGACTCAGACAGCGAGTCCGATACGGACATCAAGAAGAGCAAGAAGGACGATGGTTAGTGGATGTTTTTTTTTTTTATTTTATGATGTTGTTTATGCACAATGATGAATTTTAAGAACACACGAGTTCTTTATAAAAAAAGTACAGTAACTGTAATAAAATGAGTAATTGTTCTGCAATATGTATGTTCTATAGACCACACAACAATGAGTAATAAATGTTCATGTTATGAACCACGATAGTGAGACAGTTGTAATTTTTTTAGATGATTAATAATAATAATGAAAAAATTAATAAAGTAACGATTCGCACGGTCATAACACACTTTATGAAGCGTAATTATTTTGCTTCCAGTTGGCATTATTTTTTTTTTTTTTTTCATTAGCTTGTGGTCTTGTTCGAAAAACTTTTTTTTTTTCAATCATAAGATGGTATTATCAAAGATTAACAAAATGACTATTTCCGTGCCAATAATAACATGTGGTGGATTATGTCAATAATCACCATATAGCTTACCGTAGTATTATGTGTATTATTTTTATTCGCCTGTGATTTAATAAATCTCTCAACTGTACAGCAGTAGCGGCCACGGCCGGCGTCAACACAGCCACTGCTCCAGCAGCAGCAGCAGCAGCAGCAGCAGCAGCAGCAGCAGCAGCCCGCAAGCCGAAGCTGGACGCGAGCGCAGCGCTGGAGGCCGAGATGCTCGCTGCTCGGAAGCGGCTCGAGCTGCCGTTCGAGCAGCGCGTCGCCGACTTCCTGCAGCTGCTGCGCGAGAACGACGTGTCCGCGTTCAGCCCGTGGGAGAAGGAGCTGCACAAGATCGTGTTCGACGGCCGCTACCTGCTGCTCGAGTCCAAGGAGCGCCGCCAGGTGCGTGCGTAGGGCGCAGTGACGTCACACACGCGCGGTGACGTCACACACGCGCAGTGACGTCACTTCCTGCAGCTGCTGCGCGAGAACGACGTGTCCGCGTTCAGCCCGTGGGAGAAGGAGCTGCACAAGATCGTGTTCGACGGCCGCTACCTGCTGCTCGAGTCCAAGGAGCGCCGCCAGGTGCGTGCGTAGGGCGCAGTGACGTCACACACGCGCAGTGACGTCACACACGCGCAGTGACGTCACTTCCTGCAGCTGCTGCGCGAGAACGACGTGTCCGCGTTCAGCCCGTGGGAGAAGGAGCTGCACAAGATCGTGTTCGACGGCCGCTACCTGCTGCTCGAGTCCAAGGAGCGCCGCCAGGTGCGTGCGTAGGGCGCAGTGACGTCACACACGCGCAGTGACGTCACACACGCGCAGTGACGTCACACACGCGCACTGACGTCACACACGCGCAGCGACGTCACACACGCGCAGCGACGTCACACACGCGCAGTGACGTCACACACGCGCAGTGACGTCACACACGCGCAGTGACGTCACACACGCGCACTGACGTCACACACGCGCAGCGACGTCACACACGCGCAGCGACGTCACACACGCGCAGTGACGTCACACACGCGCAGTGACGTCACACACGCGCAGTGACGCCACATGCTAGTGGATAAACTAGCTTTCCGCCCGCGTAAAACCTTCCTCTTGAATCACTCTAAATATTAAAAAAAAACGGATCAAAATCCGTTTACGCAACGTTTTAAAGATTTAAGCATGAGAAATCGACTTTGTTTTATACTATGTAGTGATATAAAATACTAAAATAATGTTGTTATTTACAGGTGTTCAACAAATACGTGCGCGACCGTGCCGAGGAGGAGCGCAAGGAGAAGCGGAACAAGCTGCTGCTGAAGAAGCAAGCGTTCAAACAGCTCATGGAGGAGGCCAAGTTGCACGCTAAGTTAGTATTGATTAAATATTAAGTGAAAAAAATAGATTTGCTACAAAACATATTTTTTAGCATTTCACCCGCGTAATTAGCCTAGGGCTATGCCGCCTAACGCTTCATCTCTGGACATAAAAATTGAATCATAAAATCGCGCCGTTGCGACGTGAATGAGAGAAAAACAAACAAGAGAACTAACAAATGCACTTATTAAAGATAGTGAAATAGTGAAATGGTTTCGCTTCAACATTTTACTTCCCCTGTTCGATAGATCTTTTTGTCATACTTTTATTATACATCTACTCTGAAATCATTAAAAACAATTTTATATACGCTTTTCGGATGAATTCATTTGGGTGAAGCAATTGTTGCGCAAAGCAGCTTGGTAAGTGTGAACGTGGCCTCATTCTCCTCGGCCGAGCTACATTCATTGTTCGCATATGCAGACCCGCCTAATATTATTTATTTTTTCACAATTTTTTTACATAATTTCACATAAGTTGTAAATCCCTAGTTAACCCACTAGGAATTATTTAATACATAATTTAAAATGTAAATTAAATTGTACTAGCTTTTTCTATATATTTTTTCAATTTAAATTATACAGATAACATTCGTTTCATTGTTTATCCTATATGTTTTTCTATAATCAATCATTCATTCAACAGATCGTCATTCACGGAGTTCTCGACGAAGTACTGCCGCGACGAACGGTTCCGCGGTATAGAGAAGCCGCGCGAGCGCGAGGCGTGCTTCAACGAGCACGTGGCCGAGCTGCGGCGTAGGGACAAGGAGGAGAAGGAGAGACGCCGGGAGACGGTGAGATATGCGCACGGAACGGTCGCCAAAAGTGGCCCGATTGATGTTCGAGAGACGTTTGGGGGAAGGGGGGGGAGTGTCCCAAAATCGTCATTGATCAAAGCATCATGTGTGAGAGATAGACTAGGTAGGGAAGAAGGGGGGAATGTGTAGATATATTCCACCTGTATAACAAGATGGTCGGTGGTCGATGGACGGTCGTGCGAGCACGTGGCCGAGCTGCGGCGTAGGGACAAGGAGGAGAAGGAGAGACGACGGGAGACGGTGAGATATGCGCACGGAACGGTCGCCAAAAGTGGCCCGATTGATGTTCGAGAGACGTTTGGGGGAAGGGGGGGGAGTGTCCCAAAATCGTCATTGATCAAAGCATCATGTGTGAGAGATAGACTAGGTAGGGAAGAAGGGGGGAATGTGTAGATATATTCCACCTGTATAACAAGATGGTCGGTGGTCGATGGACGGTCGTGCGAGCACGTGGCCGAGCTGCGGCGTAGGGACAAGGAGGAGAAGGAGAGACGACGGGAGACGGTGAGATATGCGCACGGAACGGTCGCCAAAAGTGGCCCAATTGATGTTCGAGAGACCTTTGGGGGAAGGGGGGAATGTGTAGATATATTCCACCTGTATAACAAGATGGTCGGTATATAAGTCGTGCGAGCACGTGGCCGAGCTGCGGCGTAGGGACAAGGAGGAGAAGGAGAGACGACGGGAGACGGTGAGATATGCGCACGGAACGGTCGCCAAAAGTGGCCCGATTGATGTTCGAGAGACGTTTGGGGGAGGGGGGGAGTGTATTTAGGTGAATTTGCGAAAAAAAATGGCTAATTTTGCCCAAAATCGTCATTGATCAAAGCATCATGTGTGAGAGATAGACTAGGTAGGGAAGAAGGGGGGAATGTGTAGATATATTCCACCTGTATAACAAGATGGTCGGTATATAAGTCGTGCGAGCACGTGGCCGAGCTGCGGCGTAGGGACAAGGAGGAGAAGGAGAGATGCCGGGAGACCGTGAGATATACGCATGGAATGGTCGAAAACACAGCTAAAATCGATTAAATTGTCGGTCTAGAGAGATTGGGGCCCAAATATTACCAAAATCGCAAATTTATGGATATTTTTTGGAGGGGAGATCTATAAATTGGTAGATTTGCAAAAAAAAAGATGGTTGACATCCTCACACTCTGGCAAAATCGCCTTTTAGAGACATTGGGGGGGGGGGGGGGGGGTAGTACAAGTAAAATGGCCGCCATCGTTGCTAACCTTGCCCAAAATCGTCGAGACGGTGAGATATACGTACGGAAAGGTCGAAAACGATGCCGAAATCGGTAAAAATTTCGGTTTGAGAGAGATTCTGGGAGTAGAGAGGAGCATATAGGTAAATATGCGAAAAAAAATGGCCGCTGTCGCTATAATTTCGATCACCTTGTATCGGCATGTTTGATATTAAATTTTTAAGTAAAGCTGTGCATACATAAGAACGTGAAGTTAGTAGAGATGGCAAAACGCGGATATAATCACAGCCCGTGGAAACGGTAATAGCTGCGTATGGGCCGAACTAAAATTAGAGTACAACGTAAGCAATTGCCATACATTGCAAAAAATAATCAATTTTGCGGAACAAAAGCTACCACTATACAAATGCTATAAACGTCTCTGTTCCGATCACACCACCACACAGCGGCTTTAAGACGCAAAACAAGTTTGCCCGCGCAGAAAAACGTTTTGACTGCTGATTTATAAGTTTCATAAAACACAAATTCGATGCTTCTATGGGGGCAAAGAACTAAAAATGTTCAGAAATGAGAGAAATATCAAATTGGACTCATTTTATTTATCAACTAGCTTACCGCCCGCGGCTTCGCCCGCTTTGTCTAAAACCTAATAAATTATATACAAAAACCTTCCTCTTTAATCACTTTATCTATTAAAAAAAACCGCATCAAAATCCCTTGCGTAGTTTTAAAGATTTAAGCATACGAAAGCACATAGGGACAGAGAAAGCGACTTTGTTTAATACTATGTAGTGATATGGTTGATTTTTATCTCAAGACGTTTGCGTGACTGAAAATTTATGATTGATAAAACTGCATCCTCACAATTTAATTCTTACCAATAGTTTCTATTTTTCATAGATGAAATGCAACGGCTCCTTTAATCAGTAACAGATAATAATGAATGTTTAAAAAGCTCGGTCCGTGTTTATTAATCTATTGTTAATAAAAAAAAAAAAATTTTTTTGCAAACTTTGTATAGAAATTTCCATAGCAACGACAAAAAACAGCGCCACGGGCTGCTTGCAGCTCGCACATTACGCACGCTTGAACGAAGACAGCCTCCCGCAGTAGAAAATTCTTGAATTAAAAATTTAAAGGCAATTCCGACTGACTGAGAGTATAATATAACAAACTAGCTAGGAATATTACAAAAAGGAATTAACGAAA
The DNA here is from genome assembly GCF_905220415.1 of Colias croceus. Taxonomy (NCBI): domain Eukaryota; kingdom Metazoa; phylum Arthropoda; class Insecta; order Lepidoptera; family Pieridae; genus Colias; species Colias croceus. Next base: position 1,695,574 of record NC_059559.1, on the reverse strand, counting down.
TCGGTTCAGCCGTTATCGAGGAATGCGCTCACCAACACATTTTCTATATGAATGAATGAAAAGCGGCTAGTATTGTTACTTATAATTAATATAAGACTGGCTTTCTACCCGCGGCATCGCCCGCGCAGTCAAAGAAAACCCGCATAGTTCCCGTTCCCGTGGGATTTCCGGGATAAAACTTATCCTATGTCTTTTCTCGGGTATCAAAATATATCTACACCAAATTTCATGCAAATTGGTTCAGTAGTTAAGGCGTGATTCAGTAACAGACAGACAGAGTTACTTTCGCAATTATAATATTAAGTATGGATTCTCGGGGAATACTAATGCATTTACTCACTCTCTCTCTCTCTCGAATAGACTCTGAAATCGCTGTTAGACGATTACACCAAATATAAAGAAAGAAACATTTATTTATCAAGGACACAAAGCACTACACACACACATAGACACAATATAGCAACAATAAAAAAAACACATACATAATACGAGAACTGGTACAATAGAAATAAAATGAAAGCAGAAGATTTATCGAAGTGTGACAAAAAGGAGACAGCTCAGTATATGCTGCAATGTTCAGCCCCCCCCCCCCCCATAGGTATAAGGTGGGAATACTAATGCGTTATGAAATTACCGACGATTGATTACTGTCCCGTGAACTGCTTGCAACTCGCGCATTACACACGTACCAAATACGCTAATGATATTTCAAATGACCTATTTTTTCAAACAAGTGACAAATGCGTACGCGGACTGCTTGCAGTCCCTTACGCACCTTTGTAATGTACTAAAATTCATCAAAATCTGTCCATCACTTGAGACACAAATTTCGATCAAATCGAGTCAAAATGCCATATGCCAATGCTAAATATGTTTTTTTATGTCTTTAATAAAATAATTTGTACGCTGATATTCGTTGAATTTGGCTACTTCTGTGCATTTTTAAGTAAATGTCATTTTTTGAGACGAGTGAGGGAGTTTTATAACAGCTATTGACCTTTTATTGAAGTGTTTCAAAGAATAATTTTTTTTTTTAATTATTCTGTATAGAAACATATTATATTGAATTTCTTAGCAATAATATAAAGTAATCAGGTTCGAATCCTGTCTATTAAAGAATATGTAATATGGTCCAATATTAACAGTACAATGTTTCATTTTCTATAAAAGCAAAATTAAAATTATCTGGGTTCGATTTCCCAAGTATGAAGTGATTTATAAATGTTCACGCAAAGCGAATTTAAATTTTTTAATTTGAAATTTGATCAAATATATTGACATTTTTTATTATTACAATTTTCGCAAGATACTTTTTTCTCTACCAATTTATGATACAGTTTTTCATTATTGCTAATGTTAAAAAATATTTTATTTGTTTTAACCAATTACTTTATACATAAAAATTAATAATATTTTGAATTAGAAAGCTTAAAAAAAACTGAATCATAAATTGAAATATATTTTTGAATGTCCCATTTCACGTAGTTTGGAAAAGTAAATTGTTCACAAATATTGATAAGAACAAAATAAAAAAAACTTTATTTCAGTACATAAAACAATAATTCTATTATAATTATTTCGAAAATAATTTTCCAAACTGACGTCCATTTGCAATTCACTATAATGTCACATTTCTCCGAGGCGGTAGCGTTTCACGATTGGCGCGAAAAAGTGTGTGTTCCGAGCACACGTGTCAGAAGTGAAACTTCTTTGGCAAGATTCAAAGATACCAAAATCGTCGCTTAGCTTCATGACGTGACGGTATTGCCATGACGCGTCTTGAAATTTTACTCTCAACGCGCCTAAAGAAGTTTCACTTCATCAATAAACGTAAATAACGGAAACGCTTTCGTCACAAAGCAACGGAAACATGTTTTTTTATGAAACTTCCGTTGTGGCGACAATCGCGTAGCGTTACCGCCGCCACATTTAGCGTCGGCCACGTCGGCCAAGTGAGTGAGCTTGGCCGGTGTCGGCCATGTCGGCCAAGTCGGCAATGTCGGCGAGTTTCGTCGGTCAGCTGGTGTTTTGTATGCGATAGCGGTGGCGCGGCTGACGGCGGGCGGCTTCGTGCTGGCGGTGGCCACTTGGCGGCCGCGGGGTGGGATCGAGATATAGTCGAATAGTGGGATCGATGTGTGGGATTCGCGTGGGCTAGGTGAGAAGTTATGGGGTGGGATCGATGTGTGGGTTCGCGTGGGCTAGGTGAGAAGTTATGGGGTGGGATCGATGTATGGGATTCGCGTGGGCTAGGTGAGAAGTTATGGGGTGGGATAGAGATTTGTTGAATAGTGGAATCGATGTGTGGGATTCGCGTGGGCTAGGTGAGAAGTTATGGGGTGGGATAGAGATTTGTTGAATAGTGGAATCGATGTGTGGGATTCGCGTGGGCTAGGTGAGAAGTTATGGGGTGGGATAGAGATGTAGTCGGATACTGATGGGTTTTGGGCAGGAAAAAGCAAAGATTGTTAAATAAACTTAAGATTCTTTATTAGACGATGCGCGTAGTGCGAAGGGTAAAGACGGAAGAGAGAAATTATAAGATGACACATAGGTATTTGACATACACATTTGTTTATACAAACTCTTTTCACCAACACTGGCCCTTAAACAAATGTGTAGATACATAATTATTGTACAACATTAAACAAGTTTAGTTTTACAATTTAAGAATTTAACAAATTTATTGTAAACCTAAACACGTTACAAACTTATAATGCTTTTCTTTAGTAAGTGGTTTTGTTAAAATATCGGCAGTCATTTCAGAAGTACACAAATAATTCAGATTAACAATATTATCTTTTACAACTTCTCTTATAAAATGATGCCGCACATCTATATGTTTCGTACGAGCATGATACATAGGATTCTTACACAATTTTTGTGCTGATTGGTTATCATTAAAAATCGTAACAGAACAATGCCTACCTAACAATTCATACAACAGAGTTCTTATGAATAACGCTTCTTTACAAGAATCTGATAGAGCCATATATTCTGCTTCTGTGCTAGAAAGAGCGACTGTTCGCTGTTTTCTACTTTCCCACGATACAGAACAGTTCCCAATTTGAAACACAAACCCAGTGTACGACCTACGATCGACCTCACACGAAGCCCAGTCAGCATCAATATACCCATTGATGTCTAGACCACTTCTACTAAAAACAAGTTTGTAGTTTACAGTACCCTTTAAATACCGTAGCACGCGTTTCGCGGCCTTCCAATGACGCTGATCATAACAATCATTATACTGGCTCAGCATGCTTACCGCGTGCGCGATGTCTGGCCTGGAGCTAACTGAAATATAATTTAAACAACCAATTAAATTTCTATATTCCAAATTCTCCTCCTTTTTATCAGCCTTTACAAGTTTCAATCCCGATTCCATTGGAGTTTGAGCTGGCTTACAGTCAGTCATTCAAGATCTTTCTTTTTCTTAAAAACCCACTTGCACTTAATCGGTTTTTGATCTTTAGGTGGATCAGTTAATGTCCAACATTTATTTTTAATAAATGATTGATACTCATCAGCCATTGCTTTCTTCCAGTGAACAGCTTCAGCCCCTCCTAGAGCTTCTTGAACTGTTTCTGGTTCATCTCCAATGCAGGTCAGCATTGCAGTACACGCACTGTCATATTCCGATGTATCCATCGCATCTTCAAGTGTCGATTCACCTGGAATGTAAGTGACATCGGAAGGATCAACAGAACTACTGCTGTCAGAGTCATCTAACTCAAAAATACACTGTCTTCTGGGATTAGTTACAATCTCATTTTCTTCCCCTTTTTCTGGTGATAGTGAATTTTCAGACTGTGCCACTTCAACATGAGAATCATTTGAGTTTAAATTCTCAGTCTGTAAATTATTTATCATCATGAAAAAATCACCATTTTCACATTTTTCAGTGTTTTTTGTATAGAATTTGTTTTCAAAGAAAGCAACATCCCTTGATTTAATAATTTTGCTGAGATTCTCTGGATCAATCAATCTATAACCCTTACTATTTTCACAATATCCTACAAAAATGTAAGGTTTACATTTTGAATCTAATTTCTTACGATTCTGTGTCAAGGCATAAACCACACAACCAAATATACGTAAATGGCTAAGATTCACCTTCTCATTAGTCCATTTTTCCTCTGGCGTGCTACCGTAGACTGCTTTTGTAGGGGACCGGTTCTTCAAATAAACAGCGGTATTGACCGCTTCTGCCCAGAACTGCCCATCTAAGCCTGCGTCTCGTAACATGCTACGAGCCTTCTCGACGATTGTCCTGTTGGCCCGCTCAGCAACACCGTTCTGCTGAGGCGAGTGCGGTATGGTAGTCTGGTGAATGATGCCGTTATCCTTCAAATATTCCTGGAATATAGAATTGACATATTCGCCTCCATTATCCGTCCTCAACAATTTTATTTTTCTATTGGTTTGGTTCTCCACCATTGCCTTGAAATGTTTGAAGTTATCGAAAACTTCACTCTTATTTTTCAGAAAATAAATCCATGTTTTCCTACTACAATCATCAATAAACGTGAGGAAGTAACTAGCACCACCGAAAGATTTCACTGGCATAGGCCCGCATAAATCACTGTGTACAACACCTAACAGTTCATTTGACCTACTTTGTGCCTTCTTAGGAAAAGGTAATTTGCTAAGCTTCCCCTTAACACAAGCTTCACATTGACTGAACTGTGATTTATCATAAGTAATACCACTAGCCATACCTTTCATTAACAAATGCATACTCCTCATATTGAGATGTCCTAGTCTCCTGTGCCATGTCTCCTGCGTAACAGAGTTAGCAGCCGCCTGGAAACTCAGCTCAGTTTCTTTCTTACAGCTCTCAGATGCTTTCTTCTGCACTAAATCTTGAGCTTCTGTATTTACCTTGGTAGTCGCAGATTCTACACTATTCCCTGAAAACATAGAACAGCCACCACATCCTACCACACACAGATCACGCTCTCTAACAGATTCTGCAGTTTCTAATTGATAAACACCATTTTTATGTACAGCTGTAGCTGCTAGCTTTTTACCATAGAATATATTACAACATTTTTCATTAAAAATAACTCTAAAACCCTTCCTAGTTAACGCACTGACTGACAACAAGTTTGTAGCTAAATTCGGTACATGATAAACTTCACTGATTGTTTTGATGCCTAATTTCAAATTTACTTTTACATCACCACGACCAGCAGTAAATAGTTTTTCACCATTAGCCACCTTGACTTCAGACACATAACCAGGAACAAAGTTATTTAGTATATTCCTGTCATGACACATATGACTACTCGCACCAGAGTCTATTAACCATATATCATTCTGCACACAAGCTGATAATGCTGTCAATAGTAACTGGTTTGTTGAGCTCTCCGCCTTAACTGGTTTCACAGATTTACAGTTCCTCGAGAAGTGACCAAGCTTCTTGCACTTAAAGCATTTGATTTTCTTACGTGCCGCCACCAAAGCTGTTGAACTCGTGTCACCTTTTTCATCACGTCGTTGCTTCTCCTGCATGAGCTTCGCTTTGACCACTTCACTCGACAACTTGATATTAGAATTTTCAAGTGCCATTATGAGTGGATCAAAGTCTTGAGACAAGCCACTCAGTAAGAGAACTGCAACGAAATCGTCTTCCAGAGGTGAACCAATATCGTTCAGCTGTTGACTTAGGTCGCTAATCTTCGCAACGTAAGCTTCCATGCTTTCACATTCGCATAATTTTGTTGCAAACAAAAGACGAAGCAAACTCAGTCTCCTTGACAACCCCTTGTCTTCGTACGCCTTTTGCAAATTAATCCATGCATCCCGCGCCGTCTCTGCATTCCTTACATGCGTAAAAACCGAGGGCTTTACTGACAAACAGATCTTAGCAAGAGCTTTCTGAGATCTCTTCATATAAGCCGCATCTTTGACATCTTCAGTTTTATCTTCCGAAACGACGTCCCATAAGTCCTCGTGAATGAGTAGCATTTTCAGTTGGAACTTCCAATTACTGTAGTTTTCTATGCCGCTCAACTTCTCCACAGGAGTTAAAGTCGAAACCGATGTTGATGTCGCCATTTTTACATGTATGGACGGGCGTTTTAGTTTATTTATAAAATTACTTTTATTCTGCCAAAACTCAAAAATAATTATATACAGAGCAAAGATAACGTCCTGGGCCCATAACCTGATGGGTTTTGGGCAGGAAAAAGCAAAGATTGTTAAATAAACTTAAGATTCTTTATTAGACGATGCGCGTAGTACGAAGGGTAAAGACGGAAGAGAGAAATTATAAGATGACACATAGGTATTTGACATACACATTTGTTTATACAAACTCTTTTCACCAACAGATACAATAGTGGGGCGTGGTTGTGGGGTCGATCTGTGGACTTTGCAAAGGCAGTACATCTAGAAGTGGGGTGGGTTCCGGAAATAGTCAGTTGCAATAGTAGGTTAGAGATATAGACAATTGAGTAGAAAGAGTCGTGGGATTTGCGATGAATAGGTCGGGAACAGTGGGGTGGGATTACGTGTGATTTAGGATCAATAGGTTGATGGGATTGGGTTATAGTGGAATACGATTGTAGGATTCGCGGTGTCTAGGTCTGGGGCGATTTGATGGGATCGCGTAATGAAATTGTTGGCAGTTGTAGTTGCTAGTTAGGGGTTTATGTTATTTGGGCTATTAAAATTAAGGGTGGCTAGTGAAATTCTTATTTGGGCTATTGAAATTAAGGGTGGCTAGGCAAGGCATCGAGCAAGGCATCGAGATTTTTGAAGGCAAACCTTTTATGGGGTAACGGGAAATTGATCAGCTAGATATCGACGGGTAAATTGAGATTTGCTGGTAACGTTGTTAAGTAGTAATGATGATGAATAACAATTAACAGTTTAAAATTGATAATTTTATTAACGACTAGCTTTCCACCCGCGGCTTCGCCCGCGCAGTCAAAGAAAAACCCGCATAGTTCCCGTTGCCGTGGGATTTCCGGGATAAAACCTTCCTATGTCCCGGGGTAAAAAGTAGCCATGTCCTTTCTCGGGTATCAAAATATCTATACCATTCATTTCAAATTGGTTCATTAGTTTAGACGTGATTGAGTAACAGACAGACAGACAGAGTTACTTTCGCATTTATAATATTAGTATGGATTAACGAACGATTAATATTGTATTTGAACTCTGAGTCACAGTCTTTTTAAATTAATAATAAATATACAAATGACTTGGCAATAACATAAAGCCTCCTTGCTAAATGACTCAATATACATGTCTTGTCTCTCAATCTACACTAATATTATAAAGAGTTTGTTACTTTAGAAGAAAGAAGAAGAAGAAGAAGAAAAGTTTATTCAACACCACACACATAATAAAAGGAAAAAAAAAACACAAAACAAAAGCAACAAATTAAAAAAGAAAAAAAAATAGAACTTATTCCTAATCAGTGTGGTGCTAAAAAGGGTCGCTACTCAGCATGTGCTGCACTTGTTGTGAAGCGCTGATTTTCAGTAGCCCCTTGTTGGAGTGCCAGTCAATAGACTTTACTTTACTTACTGTTACTTTGTTTGTTTGATTGTAATGAATAGGCTCATAAACTACTGGACTGATTTTGATGAAATTTGGCACAGACAATCTTTAGACCCTGAGAAAGAACATAGGCTACTTTTTATTGCAAAATATGTACCACGGGCGAAGCCGGGGCGGACCGCTAGTAAGAGATAAAATACATGTATATTTTGTTAAAAGAAAAAAGAAAAGAAAAGAACGATTCTAATTTTATTATCTGTATTTTTACCGTCAAGTGGCCACCACAGCTGGCAACAATGTTCCTAAGGTTAGACATAGTTTTAAGCAAATAATATATTAAAAAAAAGTTTAGTAAAATAACGGAAATTCAAGTAACGATACATTAGAACGAAAACTGCGATTTTGCGCGGTAAGTCGATTATTTTTATATAAAAATAATAAAAAGTAACAATGTAGTGTTGCCATCTGCCAATTTTGAAGCATGATATTGACATTTTATAAAATTTTAATGGTGTTGGGTTTAAACAAAAATGTTACTGAGATGTTAAGTAAAATTTTTAATTTTGAATAAATTTGAGTCGAGTTGAATTGTAAATAAATAGTTTGGCAGAAAAGTTAAAGTCGCTAATCCAATTTTTTCTTTCAGGGTTGCCACATTTTGAATTACGGAAGTTTTTCTATTTGATTTTAAAGGTTTTTTTTAATGATCTACTAGAACTAGATCAAGATTTATAGCTACTGAACCGATGATTTTCTTTATTTTTTTTAGTCACAATAAAATTGTAATATTTTGAAACGTACTCATAGAAAAACTTCCTATTTATTAGAGAATTATTTTAAAACAGTAAATTAAATTTGTTATACAAGTAAATTTGAGATTTTGAAAAGAAATATTAAAAATGAAATAGAGATTAGTAGGAAAACAGTCTTATGTATAATTTAAAAGATTCATATGCATAATAATAATCGGAGATGCTGGGTTTGATTCCCGGTGGAAACAACAAACACTGGTTTTTGACAAAACTGCTTTGATTTTATACTTTAAGATGCAAAAGTCATCTTCTCTATTGTTTATAATTTTAATTTTTAGTAAAGAAATAATATATTTTTGCTGTATAACTACCAAAAATGTGTTGAAAACAAAGTCGCGGGAAGGAACTAGTTTAATGTGTTATAATTTGATGTAAATATAATCGGGTCCGGGTGTAAAAGTTTGTATAAAACATTGTCGTGAAACCACAAAATAATTATAACAAAGACTAATGTTGAAACTTATCTTTTGTCATCAAAGACTTAAACTTTTTTGCGTCGAAGCGATAGTCTGTAAATGAAAAGTATGGCTTATCTGTGAAACGATAAAACTTGAAATAATTTTTGTAATTTTTTTGTGTTCACATAAAAATAAGTAACAATGTTTCGTAAAATTTTATTGCACTTTATTTTGCACTTTATAATTCAAAAACAGCCGAACTGATGACGTTGAATTTTTTATTTGTTGCATTTGTGTTTTATCTGGAAAACTAATTAAATATGTACTTGACTAAGTTTTTTAGTATGTCTATTATACTAAAGCGAAACGAACCTATGTAATTCAATGTAAAAGCATATTTTTGTATGCTTTCCTTACTTGGTTTGTTAAGTGCTACCAAGAAAAAAAAGATAAATGAGTTCGAATCTCAGGCAGAATCTTGCTCTTGGACATAAAAATATTTTCACAAGAACAAATGAAATAAAATGACTGCATTTCTATGAATATTGTTCACTTATTATGTTCGTATACATAAGGCTGTTTTTCCATAAGAATTTTAATTTATAATAATAAATGTTAGGTAGGTTAAGGTAACGAAAGTAAATGTATGTGTATTGTATTTATATTATGTTATTTTCTCTGGCTTAGTGATCGAATGTCATTTTCTCATGTTATTAAAAAGTAGAAGTAAGTGGGTTCGAATCCCATCACACAAACAAATGTTAATAATTACAATTTGTATTATATTTTAATTAGTAATATTCATTTAGATTTAGAAGAACAAAGTTGATTTTTTCGATAGTCGTTTAAATTACAAAATGAAAATAATATAATTTTATAAAGTAATGAATCAAATTTTTTATAGATTTAAATGTTGGTAGGTTGTAAAGATAAGCTATGAATACACAGAGAAATTTTTTTTAGTCATAAGTGTGATCTTAAAGCCAGAGTTAATAATATTTCTTTTTACGTCTTATTTATACTGATTTGAAAGTTATTTCAAAACTTGAAAAAAAAAATATCTCTTTTTTCATAAATATTCAATCGTATACAAATTATACATTATTGTTTAACATTCTGGTCGATATTTTTTGTGTCTGTATGTCCCTTTAAATATAACTCAAAAACTACAGAACGCGGAATATCAAATTGTATTTGGTTTCGATGCTAAGCGCATTGGCTGTATTATATTTCTTGTAAATTAAGAGAATTTGCATTAATACGATTTTAGAATACATAGAATGTTAAAATATACATGTTAAAATATTAAATACTAGCTGTGCCGTGCGGTTTTACCCGCAGTGCTCCACTCCTGTTGGTCTTATCGTGATGAAATATAGCCTGTAGCCTTCCTCGATAAATGGGCTATCTAACACCGAAAGAATTTTTCAAATCGGACCAGTAGTTCCTGAGATTAGCGCGTTCAAACAAACAAACTCTTCAGCTTTATAATATTATTAGTAATTAGTATAGGTTTCTAGATTTTGTCAAGAAAGAGATTTATAAAAAAACAGTCACCAAATTACATTTACTTTCGTACAACTAATGCAATGAATTTATTTCAGGCACTAATATTTTTAATTTCCACAGCGAATTAATAAAATAGTTCTTCTTTTCAGCTACTAATGTTTATTTTATTTTTCAGCTTTTTGTCTGTAATGTATCTATAGTTGTGTTTGGTTGATTGTTGGTGGGTGCGCTCTGCGATTTATTATGATTTACCGCTTTTTTTTTTTGGTTAAAATATCTTTTTTTTTCCTGAATCCATCCTAATCTAATCTCAAATGCCACGTTATCACGCACAAAATTCGTAAGAAAATTCGATCAAAATTAATAGCTATTTATTTTTTTTTATAAAATATCCTAACTCAAACGTAAGCATTTATTCGTTTATTTAAACAGTTGAGAAGCTCATAATTACAATCTGAAATCGTTTTCAAAGATCCGTTACCTAAATATTTAAATAATAAATGTTTTCTTTATCCAAACCTAATCAATTTATTATGTTTTTAGTTTCTATTATTTTATAATTTTCAAAATAACTTGACAAACAATCTATCCAAAACTTAACGCAAAAACAGCAGTTCGTCTTTGCTCATATTAGAGTATCCCATATAATATTACCCATACAAGCGCTTTACTTACCAAAATATTCACTATCTTACGAAACTCGAAAAGTACTTTAGTTTAAACCAAATCATATTCTATTCCCTTACTATTTCATTTCAAACAGCTCTTATATTGACTTTTACCTGCTTAAGTGCTTTACCCCTATCCTTTTCCAATTTTATCTTTCAAAATTATCCATATACTCTAAAACAATTACCTAACTATATCACCCGACCAACAATCAACACACAACGCACATACACACACACAAACCAATACCGCGAACTGACGAACCGTTCTCTTATAGGCGAAAACCGACTTCATACAACTGCTCAAAGACAAGAACGTGGACCGTCACTCAAGATGGATAGAAGTCAAAAAGAAGATTGACCTGGACGTGAGGTATAAAGCGGTTGAGGGTAGCACGCTGAGGGAGGACTACTTCAGGGAGTACTGCAAGATGGTCAAGGAGGAGAGGAAGAAGGATAAGGAGAAGGAGAAAGAGAAGGAGAAGGACAAGGATGGGAAGGAGAAGGGTGAGTTTTAGCTCAAAATGTGTAGAGTGTATCATCACACAATCATGTCGTCGAACTTTGGATTCTAAGTCATGTCGGTTTCCTCATGATGTTTTCCTACACCGTTCGAGCATGGTTGACCAGACCTATTTTAAATTTTTATCGACTTTTAAAAGGATCAATAAGATTGCGCTTTTTTGGGTTTTGTTTCCAGTGTAAAGCTATTTGGAGGTTGTTTTTTTTGGGTAATTGGGGGATAGGGGCGTTTAAATGTGCACCATAATATACCATTTTATAAAACTTATGAATTTCTCTTTCGGTGAATTCAACCAGAAGTATTGTAAAGGCCGCTGCATACGTGACGGGATTTTTTCCGGACGGGAAGTTTTGGAAACATCGTTGCATACAAAATGTATCCAAAAACGTACATGTCACGGGAACATCGGCGGGCCGGGAACGTGGACGAGAAAAATATCGTCGGCGACGATGTTTAGCACGTCCCCGTCCCGTCCGTGATTTCGCTGCGTATGCACAGTCGCTCCGTTCGCGCCGGAGAGATAATAGTGACGCCTTGATACAATCCAAGTACCTATCGAAAATGGACGACGGAAAACTTATGCCAATGCCACGGTGCGTATGCGTTTGCACCACGTTCCCGTTTTGAACGAGGCAATCACGTGCCCGTCCTGCTCACGTCCCGTCCGAAGTATTTACCCGTCACGTATAAATCCGCCTTAAATTTTTTACCGACTTCAAAACAATAATTTGTCTTAAAACAATATTAATTCCAGTGTATGATATAAGGGGCCTTAGCCAAACGGCAAAACGCCAAGGAATAGAATACGCTATCGATAGAAATTGACATAAGCGTATGATGTTTTGCATAAGGACTCGGTCACCCTACCAACGACAACGACGACCACGAACAAAATTTTCATCCAGTCGCAATTAAATAAAATTGTGCAAAACACAATTAAAAATGAAATTTAAGAATTTCCTGTCGTATTGGTGTTTGGAAAAAAAATTTTTGAGATCAATGGATAAACAAACAGGTTTTTCATAGAAACGGTGGCTCCTAGAAAAAATTTATTTAACCTTTTTTATAGATAATTAGATTATATACAATTTTGGTTCAGGTGATTGTATGATAAACTTACCGTCTCGGCGAAAATCGCAAAAAACCCTATTTCTTTTTATTAATTGACCTCGAATTTTTTTATTCCTGAGTACCAGAATGACGGGAGATTTTAATATTGATTTTGAACAAATTTCGGCAAGATTGGAACTTTGGTCGTGGTCGTCTGCGTCGTTGGTAGTGTGATCGAACCATTACCAAAATGTCATGAGCTTATGTCAATAATTAGCGTTAGCAGTTTCTATTCCATGGCGTTACGTACGTTTGTCTAAGGCCCAAGGTCGTTTTGCGACATCACTTCCCCACATTGGAAATATTACTGCTATTAACAAAATAAACTGCTGGTAACATGGTGTGACCACTAAAGCCATAAAATCCATTAGTAAATTAATTTTAGACAAACTTACAATTAGTTTTAATAATCTATTATCTAACGGAGAATTCCCGGACTCACTAAAAATTGCCAAGGTTAGTCCCATCTACAAATCGGGAGATAAAATGGAAGTTAACAATTATCGTCCCATCTCTGTACTACCAGTGTTTTCCAAAGTTCTTGAGAAAATTATTTACAACCGCTTAAATGATCATTTGAATTTAATAAAATTTATTTCTAACAAACAATACGGATTTCGGCCACAGTCTAATACATTATCAGCTACAATAGATTTAGTCACAAATATTAAACATAATTTTGATCGTAAAAATATTGCTTTAGGAGTATTCATTGATTTAAAAAAAACATTTGACACAGTTAGTCACTCATTATTGATAAAAAAACTCGAGGCTGTTGGAATCACTGGTATTGCACTAAAAATGTTTATTTCATATCTAAATAACAGAACACAACTTGTCAAAATTGGCAATACGCAAAGCGATCCCTTACCTATGACCTGTGGAATACCACAAGGATCGGTGTTAGGGCCACTTTTGTTCTTAATTTATGTGAATAATATCCATGACATAGGCCTACATGGCGAAATTACCCAATACGCAGATGATACATGTCTATTTTATTTCGGATCCTGTATAAATAATATTATTTCACAAGCTCAAGAAGACCTCAACCACTTATTTGAATGGTTTCAGTACAACCTCTTGACTGTTAACGTATTAAAAACATCCTATGTTATTTTTAAAGCAAAAAATAAAAAAATACCACCTCACGTGCCAATTACTTTGAATGGAATTCCACTTCAACAAAAAAGCGATGAAAAATATCTTGGTTTAAGAATAGATAGTGGCTTATCCTGGAACATTCAAATAGACCATGTTAAATCTAAACTCTCATCCCTTGCTGGCTCACTTCGTAGGGTTGTAGGATGCCTTCCTAAACAGGTCCGCATAAATATTTATAATTCCTTAATAAAATCACATCTTATGTATTTAATCGAAGTATGGGGAAGTGCTCCCAAATATAAACTAAAAGAGTTACAAATAATTCAGAATAAAATAATTAAAATATTATATCACTATCATTTCCTAACACCGTCAATTAAAATCTATAAAGACACAAAACTGATGAACATCAAACAATTATATAAATATACAACATGTATTCTTATTAAGAAAATTTTAGACAAAAATATACATACAGCACTAACTTTCACAAAAAATAAACCAAAATATTCTAGACGTAACACAAGGGATCTATACATACATAAGGTCAGGACTGGCTATGGACAAAAATGCATTACATTTGAAGGTGCCCAATTTTATAATAAACTCACCAGTGATATAAAAACAGCTAAATCGATGTATGTATTTAAAAAGCGCCTAGCTGATCACATACTTAATGACCAATCACTTCTGGAATAAAACAACTTACCTTCGGAATAGCTGTGCCCGGACGACTGTTTCATTATTTATTTACTTTGTTATGTTATTCTCATGTAATTAGATTTAAGTCTTTAAATGAGAATAAATGATTCTTTAAACCTAACTGCTGGTAACATAATTAAGGGCTTGGATAAAATCATAAAACTTATTCGTCGAATAATGTATAAAACTACCATTTTAAAAACGTATTCTAATTGCCCGTATTTGACAGTTTACGTGACATTTTAATATTATCGTGTAATACTTTATTGGACGGATACATTTTATCCAAGCATTGAAAAATCGGCCCTAAAAAAAAAAATCCTAGAATAATTTATCCCCTTCTTTAGCAGGAAGAAATTGCCTCGTTGATTATTATTATTTTTTTTTTATTAAATCTCAGATCGCGAACGCAGCAGCAGGAAAGACAAAAAGGAGAAGGACAGGGACAAGGATAAGGAAAAGGAGAAGGAGAAAGAGAAAGATAAAGACAAGGAGAAGGAGCCAAAGAAAGATAAGAAGAAAGATAAGAGCGAGGTAAGTGGTGAAAAAATAGAATTGTCAATATATGATATGATCCTATTTTTTATAATTAGTATCGATTTTAGTATAAAAAATATATTCTATTGTATTTATTGCAATTTAAATAGTTTAAATTTTAATTTTCCTTCATTATTTTACGAAGCGTGAGTAGATTTTTAATTTAAATTTAATATTTATATATTTTTTTCGATTCTTAATAAATTAGGTTCTGAAGTTTTTTATCGACAGCCTAAGGCCCAGATTCACAATCGTGACTTTACTTTAGAGCAAAAGAGTCTTCACAAAGTAAACTTTGTATTACCAAAGTTTACTTTCAACATATTTAATTTCAGAGAGAATTGCTTGACTTTCCTTAGAAAAGTACGGTCCCAAAGTAAAGTACAGGGTAAGACGTGTAACTGTTACTTTATACGCATAATTTATGTTTTTGAGAACATAATATTATTAAATTAAGTTATATTTCCATAAAAAACATATATAATAATAACATTATTATTTTATGTATATCAAAAATTAAATGTTTAGAAAAAAAACCATCATGTAGGAAGATTATAGTATAAACATAAAAAACCGCTAGACACAGCAAAATTCGTCAGAAAAATATAGGTAAATATGTAGTAAATAGAGTTGCGTACAAAAATATTCGCATATTCGCCGAATACGAATATTCGGTAAATGTCTACTATTCGGCGAATACGAATATTCGTATTCGTATTCGTTGCATCACTGGTAATAATGATAAAAGACAAACGAAACGATGCAACGATCAACACATCAACAAAAAAATGTTACTCGACATGACGTTTCGATCTATAACCCAACCATATTAAAATGTGTTTCTGTTCTACGAAATTGGTTTAAAATGTAGGCCTACATGATTTATACGCATAGTCATGTAAAGTTTACTTTGAGACCAAAGTCATGATTATCGGCTCCTTAGCCTTTACTAAGTAAAGTATAGTTTCTGGAAAGTATTGATGAGCTTGACACGACTAAGAAATACATATATTTTTGGTTGAAAGTAGATCTTTCCATCAAAGTAAAGTTAAAGTGCGATCTATGAATCTCGGCCTAAGTCGTAACTATTTGTGATTAATTTAATTGGTATTTTATCTCTTTCATTCGTACGTACGTTGACATAAGAGTAAAAGAGATAAATACTGCTTTTACCACTAATAGTTTTACTTAGACCAAAGAAACGTACAAAATTATTATTTTTTTAATTTTTGAAATTGAAATATTGACGATTGAATTAACGTAATAGCGTTGAGTAAACTGAAGTCTGAATGAATTATCTTTAAAAGCAAATTAAATTATAACGCATTTCATTAAAGAAACGAATCTTAAATGGCGGCACTTATCATTTCCTCTCGCTTACACACGGCCGTACGGCATGCAAAAAAAATAGGGAAAAGTAAAATCACTAAAATGTATTTGATTTTCCCTTTAATAGTTTTTATCATAAATGTACAATGACAATTATGTATTTGCGATAGTAAATAATGTTTTATTGGAATTTAACAAAATATGTTCTTTGGGAAAAGTTGTTCAGTTTTAGGCTCATTTCAAGTGTTATGAGGATTTTGTTGCATTCTGTATACGTAAATATGTAAATTCATATAAATACACAAATACCATAACAAAGAAGTTTATCAACAAACAATTTGAAATAATTAATATAATAATTATCCATTTACGTTATTTTTATTTTCTTTTTTGCTGACCCTACCATGTCAGTGTCAGCTTTGGCCGCCATAGAAGATTCATCTCTTTAATGAAACTATACATTTTAATTTTAATTATTATTTATTTCAAAACATGCATTCGTACAACATGCTTTATTCGTGCATTTTTATTTTGACTACCATAAAAATATGAAATGAATAAAGCCTATAATTAAAAACTAATTTGACTCTAGTGTGCATAGAAAATGTATGAAAGAAACGACTAATAGCTCTATATTATATGTATAACTCTTAGCTCATACCTTTATATATTAGTGCTGATTTACACAGGGTCAGTAACTGACTACAAATTCAAGGCAAATCAGTGCTGACCCAAAAAAAACCCTGTGTAAACAGATTTGAAGTCAGTACAGAGGCTTGAAGTCAATGTAAACAGTTAACAGCGCCAATTTCGGCGCCGCGACTGACTTGTCTACTGACCCTGTGCAAATCAGCACTTATGCGTGAATTTGTTCGAGACATTCAATGTAGGGAAAATCTAAAAGACTTTTAGGCCAGTGCCACATTACTTTTGGGATTACATTTCTTTCAACGAACAATCATAATCATCCTAAGGATGATGATATCACGGAACTGAGGGATTATATTCAGATTGTTCACAATTTTCTCTTGTTCTTTCTCTAAAATTTATCTCAGGTTAATGTTCACTTTACTATCTGTGTATTGTCTGTTTGTTTAATGACACTACAACAGTTACAAATCAAAATATTCTACGTGATTTTTGACATCTATTAAAAACTAGCGATCCGCCCCGGCTTCGCCCGTGGTACATATTTCGCAATAAAACGTAGTCTATGTCCGTTCTCGGGTATAAATATCTCCATACCAAATTTCATGCAAAATGGTTCAGTAGTTTAGGCGTGATTGAGTAACAGACAGACAGACAGAGTTACTTTCGCATTTATAATATTAGTATGGATGGTAACGGCTGGATTGAAAGACTGTCATTTATACTATTTGCGATATTTTTATGTAAAATAACATTGAGTGGTATCAAAGATGATGATGATGATATATCAAAGACCAAATAAAATTCATCTGATAATAAAAAATAATATATATTGCATCTCTTTTTGTAGCACAGTCTTTCAGTACTATGAGAATGAAAGCTACTGCGAAATATCCTTCTCGCTCTGATAGGCTAATAATATGTGTGAAGGAAAGAGATGGCTCTATATAAATTACTCATTTTGACTCTAAGATTATAACCTTTTTATACGATTTAACTTATTGGTTTATTAAATTATCTTTAACACCGTTAAGCAAATCTGCCACGGACACGAATTATTTATTACGCCGCGTTTGTTCAAATAAAATACAATTTACCTTACTTTGCGCGTGTGTTTGTGTGTGTGTGCGTGTGCGTGAGCAGCCACCGACTGTCATAATCTGCGGGGGGTCAGTGACCCGCGCGAAGTGAAAAAAAAAACAAGTGTGAATAGAAAGGAAAAAATAGCTACTACAGACTAAAAAAAAGTCACGGTTTTACAGTTTACAGAATGAGGGACTAAAGGAGCGACGGTGAGATAAACGTTCCGTATACACGCTCGGTGGGCTTGCACAAACTTGCTTGCGTACATTTATATGCAGTTTTCGTGTAGAATGGACTGAGCGTCAAAAAATTTTGTATGGGATAGTGTTTTGAATCTAGCTATAATAGAACTTTATCCGTCTTATTACAAACCGGGTCTAAAACGTATTAAAACCATCGTCTAAGTAAAAGTCTTATTACAGAACATTTTTAGCGTTAAACCATAGATAAAGAAAAGTTTAACCATGGCTTTATAATTTGGGATTAAACTAGGTTTATTTAACTTTTTGTAATAAGACGGTATAGCGTCATTTCACACAATCAGTCCATTCTATACCTATCGACCATTTTTCGCTTGACGTTACGACGTTAGTTTGTGCAAACTTTACGCACGGGGGGCGTGTAGTCGGATCACAACAGCGAGCCTACATCGGACACCCGCAGACTATGACAGGCGCCAAAGGCTCGGCCACATCTATACGTTAACATATACACGACCACGGGTTACCGTGACGTCATAAAGCAGTAATAATTCCAGTATGGTAAAGTGATGGTCCCAGACGAGCTGCCTAGCGCTGTTTCTGTTCTAAACTGGAGTTAATACGCCTTTTAAACGTCACGGTAACGCTCGATGTGACCGCAGCCTTGCGTACTAACATGAATGTGTTACGTTCCCAATGATTCGACCGCTAGCTTCTTAAACACTGCAATGCGAATGTTGTGCGTAATTGACAATATGCAAAATTAACGTTCGTCTTAGGTGCGCCACGTGTCCGATGCAGGTTCGCTAACGCGTCTGGTATTTTGTTCGTCTCCCGTCCGTGTGTCTCAACCAAAAACGCTCCTTTTGTCCCGCAGAAACAGGAGCCGACTGAGGACGAGAAGAAACAACCGACGCCGCCTCCAGACCAGTGGGCGGAGATACTCGGCATACCCGGCGAAGACGACTCGAAGTCTGACTCCAAGTCCGACACCAAGTCGAAACCGTCTGACAGGAGCGAGGAGTCGTCTGACAACCCCGTCTCCCCGAAACAGTTGCGATCCTCGAAAAAAGAAGCCCCCACACCAGATAAGAAGTCCCCCCTGAAATCTCCACTCGCTTCACCCCTGAAGAAACGGAAACAGGACTTCAAGTCGCCGGAACCGGAAGTGAAAGGCAAGAAGAAAACGGAAAAGACTGAGAAGCGGAAACGGAAGTCGGAGAAAGAATAGTGTTTGCTGAAGGTGTTCTGCAGGCGGGCGACGTACAGGCGATGGAGGAACTATTAAATAGTTGTGAAGTGTATAGATAGTGACTTAGTGTGGAGTGATTCTCGTATTGATCATTGTGGGGGTTTAGATTGGTGATGCGTGGATTGAATAGAAAAGTTTGAGCGCTCTTTTTCCAAAAATAGGACGGTATAAATAGGTCATAACTTGTGTACTACTACGCCCTTTTTTGGTAGATAGAAATCGGTATAGTACAGAGTGTGCAGAATTTTTACTACTCGTTTGTCAGAAAAATGAAGGTCGTTATTGCAGGGTGTTCATAATTTGCTTGCACTTAACGCTCGTTTTTGTAAGAAGACAAGAGGTTATGTACTACAACATGTTCTTAGTAAGATTTGTGGTGTTAAAGCACTTATTTTAATGGTCAAAAGTTTTATATATCAAGGACATTACTATGTTATTTCCAGCCTAATTCGCGCGAAGTCGCTGTCGTGTTTCCACACTGGATGTAATACTGCTTTAAGACATCGTGGTAGGCTGTATACTGATTTTTCGGTTATTTACTATTGATGTATAATAATTTTTTAACCATATAAATAATTTTCGATTGAGCAAGAACTGAAAGTGACACGCATCTACCAATTTAAATCTTTGAAAGAGTGTATACAGACAATATTACCAGTAACTCAAATATAAACCGATCCAATAAATGATTGAATTAAAAGAAATGTCATTCGATTATTTTATGACACATTATGTAATATAACGAACCGCCTTATAACGTAGTTTCTATTTAAGGCAATTGACAACTTAATCTGTGAATATAGTGCGCTCTCTTTCTATCAAACGGACATTATTACATGTGCGAGAGAGACGACATGATTTCTACCCGGACTTACAAAATGACCACAAGTGTACTGTAAAAACGAAAGTGTAATTAATCGCAAGTACTATAACTATTATAGTATTGATAATATTTAATATTACTACATGAGTATAGAAATAGTACAGAGACAAAGTTTCCTAAAACTGCGCGAACCGGTTCCACAACTATAGGGTGTTTCAATAAACATCGGTCGATGTTGGAGGCCTGTAGTGGCCATCTCGTTTAAGTGACTTCTATAAAAAATAGCGTGTGTGCCCAGCACACGTGTCAGAAGTGAAACTTCTTTGGCAAGATTCAAAGATAACATAATTTATGCCTTACTCAATGACGTGACGGTATTACCATGACGCGACTTTGAAATTTTACTCTCGACGCGCCTTAAGAAGTTTCACTTCAAAAATATATCATAATTCAACCATCAAAAGTATTATAACTAAGTAAATAAATTGTATTTAATGTGTAATAACGTTAAGACGTATAATAAAACTAGTAAAGAATTTTGTACGCCCTTAAGAAGCTTCGTCTCTGTACTATTTGTCTACTCATGTCATAGTGTGTACTTCTAAAGTATCTTCCACTTTGGTTGTAAGTGACCAATATGTAAATTATATATGTATTATATAGGAGTGTGTAATTATAATGTAGTTTTTTAAGATATATACTAAGTTATGTGTAATGTTTAGTGTTAAAATTTAGTGTTAACTGTTCACACTAAAAAGTAAAAACTATTTTTCATAGAGTAGAGCTTTGTATAAACGCATTTTTTCATCCATATTCTTTCTTTGTTGACTTTTACACAGATTCTGTTTGATGAATTAAATGTCAAATCTACTTGACATGTCGAACTTTGACATAATTACGTCAAACGTTTTGACATAACAATTTGAAACCGTTTAACAAGTGTTTATTTGTGCGAATCACAGGTTCGTGCTGTTATTCGCATTACAAGGTTTTTTGTGTTTTTTTTTTCAAATATCACTATACACAGATACAAGCAGTAGGGAAACTTCATACAATACGTTCGTAATGGCTCACGCACACAAGCAAGCGTGTTAACGAGAATCGTAAGGGTATTATCACAATCTAAATCTATACTAATATTATAAAGCTGAAGAGTTTGTTTGTTTGTTTGAACGCGCTAATGTCAGGAACTACTGGTCCGATTTGAAAATTATTTCGGTGTTAGATAACCAATTTATCGAGGAAGGCTATAGGCTACATATCATTACGCTAAGACCAACAGTAGCGAAGTCACGCGGGTGAAATCGCGCGGAGCAGCTAGTAAATTATATACTAAAACCTTCCTCTTGAATCACTCTATCTATTAAAAAAACCCCATCAAAATCCGTTGCGTAGTTTTGAAGATTTAAACATACAAAGGGATATAGGGACAGAGAAAGCGACTTTGCTTTATACTATGTAGTATATAAGAATACCCTTACGATTCTCGCGCTTGCTTGTGTGCGTGACTATATAGGATGTTGTTTAATAGACTAGGTAATTTTATATTGACTATTTCAAAACAAAACTGAATTTTTTAAATAAAAAAATTTGGTTTCTTTTTTAATTATTGACTTGAGGCAATAGTTATTGTTTTTTATTTAATGTTTATATATTTATTTTTGTATTCCTATCGTTATTTTTTAAAACGAATGTCATTTTTTTTTTCTTCAAAATATATCAATCTAGAGTTACGCTACGTTTAATGTGTATTAACTTATGAATTTAAAGTCACACTTAGGTGGGTTAGGTTTTCTTTATACAGGGTTACTTGTAAAACACCGGCAACCTCGCAGCACAAGATAGCTAACATCATAAGCAACAACATTAATTGTTCTAAGACTTTTGATAATTTGTTAGATTTTATTTTCATACAAAAATAAATATTCATTTAATTTTCCGTTTGAATATTATAAACTCTACGCGCATCCCAAAAATTACGTAAACAAGAAGCGAACGACAGGGGGAAGGTGGTGCCGCGTCGACCATCCGATAATGAATAGAACAAAAGTGCTTGTGTGACGTGTGACGTTTCAAAAGTGCTTCTCGAAGAAGTCTAATTGAATAAATAAATGTTTGAGTTTGAGTTTGAAACATAGACTTACAAATGTTAGGAGAGTACAATAAAAGTTTAAAAAATCATTTAAAAATAATTTATTGCGTTATGCCAAAAGTCGTAGAACAAATGTTATTACTTATGATGTTAGCTATCTTGTCCTACGAGGCTGCTGGTGTTTTTCAAGTAAGCCTGTATACGAAAAAAAAAGTAAATTTTCTCTATTGTTTGAGTATTTTTAATTTTCGTACTATTTATGGCCTTGTAATATAATATGAATATAAAAACATTTTTTTACGGAAAATATTTTGAAGTGTGGCATGTAAGGTAAAATAAAATTTGTATAATTATTTTTTTCTTTTGACAACCTTTACTCATTTACATTAGGTTTAAGATACAACTATGCCACTATAATATATCGTATATGTAATATATTTAGAATTTGTTTGGTTTTTAATTAAAATATGTTTCTTTTTTATTTGATTTTTTATTCATTATCATTTATTAATGATTTGCAAATCTTAATGATCGCATAGTATTTTAATTATTCTTATAATTAAAAAATATTATAACCACTTTTTTACTTTTATGTCGCTATTAAAAACGGCAAAGCACAATTTGATTGTTTGTTTTTATATTAAGATAGGTGTATGTTTATTAATTAACTTTAAACTAAAAAAGAGCTTAATGTATTAATTAAAATTAATATAATTCGTTCTAATTAAGAAAAACAAGAAAGGTTGTATATCTTTCTCAATTATCGCACTGTGCTAGAAAGAGACGAAATATAGACGTAATTTTAATATGATTGTTGTGAAAACAGTAAAAATGTTGTGTGGTTTTATGAAACCACGGTAAAAGTGAAACTGTTCGAACGGTTCCGAACACTGCTTTGTGTAGTGCATGTCGCGTGACGGTCACCGCCGACCGTCACGCGACATGCGCTACACAGACCAGAAAGTTTGAGACGATGTAATAAAAGTTTCACTTTAATAATAATAAGACATGTGGATAGTACTGTTTCTTTCTTACATATTCACATTTCAGTGTGCTAGAGAGAGATAAAACATAAGCCGTAGTTTCATTGAGATAATATTAATATGGAGTCGATACCGCCTACATCACTTATGTTCCACTCAACATACGTCATGTGGCGTAACTGCACTCAGTCGCTTGCTCGCTCTTTGGCGCGAACGTCACGCTCATTTTTTATTTGTTTTAAAGTGAAACGCATCAAATATGCCTACGTGTGTGTTACGATATTGCACAAATAATACAAAGAATACGGAAAAGTGCAAAGGAATAACTTTTCATCAGTAAGTAACTAGATAATAATTTTTAAAACTTAGTTAGAGCAAAATTTTTGGCGGGCGACATTTTGTCATAGATTAAAAATTTAAGATATGACATTGGGCATGAAATAAGTGTTGTTAGTAATATTTGCTGGCGTATATTTTTATAGTATAAAATAATAATTTTACATATTTAGAAAAGCATAGACTGGTTGTTAATTGAAAAAAGGTGAAATCATGAAATATGAAAATCAATTACTCAATCACCAATTTTTTTTTGTTAATTGATTTTAATCAAGTTTTTAATTGATATTGTATAAGCTACTGACTTGAACGTATAATTGAATTATTATTTATTTATCTGCACTAATATTATAAAGAGGAAAACTTTGTTTGTTTGTTTGCTTGTAATTGGCTCATAAACTACTGGACCGATTTTGATGAAAGGAGAATGCCCATTTTTGGTACTGGTTTTTCTCATGCATCAAGACAACAATACTATTAAAAAAAATCTCGGCAATTTAGAGGCCTTCTTACCATCGGAAAATATATTTTGAACAGGGAATGTTTTGTAAAATCTAATAAGACATGTAATTGTTTAGATCCGTTATTATAACATTTAGTGTCCATTACCGGTTACCACGGTAACCAAGCGGTAACTTTTTACATTTACTATGGTAAATAGCTAAATGTATTAATATCGATTATTGTTTTCATTGAATTACAAAAAAAATCAATTAACATAAAATCACTCTATAGGGTATTGTTTATACACTATAGGTTGTTTTAACAAAGATAGTGAAGTAAAATAATATAAATATGTATATATATAAAAAAAAATATTATTATGACATAGCTTGGTAGGTAACCAGTTATTTCTTATTTGTTTCTTTCTTCGAATATGTAGTGAAAAAATGATTCAAACAACAACAACAACAACATGTAAACCGAATAAAAACTCAATTGGCATTTTTTAAGTATATATTTAGGTTTTCTTGAAATCCGTCCCGGAAGATTTCTGGTGCCTACCTACACTAGCCGATGAACAGATAGACTTTGTCTGAAAGCATAAGCTCTACGCATAGATTATATATGTAAATCGAAAAATAACCTTTGGACGATAAAATGTTACCTAAATCACACATAAACCTAACTAAATAGGGGTTATTTAAGTTTTGAGGTTATTTCCCATTTTTCTCAATATCTTGAAAACCCCTGTTTTTATCACACAAAAATCAATTGGTAAAAATCTTTGGAATATCGAAGAACCCTCCAAAACCACTCTGGCATTGACGCAACACTGTACTGTGGTCCATACTTTCATGGGCATTCTCCTTTGGCACAGACAATCTTAAGACCCTGAGAAAGAACATAGGCTACTTTTTATTGCGAAATATTGTGCCACGGGCGAAGCCGGGGCGGACCGCTAGTTCAGAGATAAGTAATTAATATTTTTTCTATTCAAGGTTTCCATGTCTGGGCCGTGAAGAAAGGGAAAAATTATTTTTTTTTTCTAAAAAAGGCTCAATTTGTAAGGAATAAAACTTCCCATAGCCCTGACTGAACCTAAAACACGAAAAAATTAAATTATTCCATATGACGTCACTATTTACATCATCCTATATTATATGCCAGATATTGTTAGCCCCGCGTAGTAAAGTCAGTTTATACCTAAAATAAATATTAAGTTACAAAGAAAATTTCAAGTCAACGTGCATGTAAGGAGTGGCACCCAATAAAATAGACAGAATGAAACAAAGTGTCGCCTCTATAGCGGTGAGTCAGTGACATCGCATAATCTATGACTGTCTAGCCGTCATTCGCGCGCGCCGCGCCGCCGCGCTTGGCGCACAGATTTTGTTCGTGGTGTCTGCTCCATATTAATATTATCTCAATGCGTAGTTTAGTGTTTTTTCTTGAAGCGTGAATGAATCGTACTCGTATTTCTGTTTCATTCATGCATACACATCTCACTGTGCTAGAAAGAGATCGATATATTTGGTATTGTTGTTTAAATAAAGGAAAAA
This sequence comes from Colias croceus, assembly GCF_905220415.1. Lineage (NCBI taxonomy): Eukaryota > Metazoa > Arthropoda > Insecta > Lepidoptera > Pieridae > Colias > Colias croceus. The sequence goes on along the minus strand of NC_059559.1, from coordinate 1,669,947 downwards.
TGTGTGTTGTTTCTTTCTAACATATCCAAATCTTACTATGCTAGAGCGAGATAGACTGTTTCAACATGCTCTATTAAGTCTTGTACATTGGAATAATTGAATTGTTGGAAAATATTATATTTGAGGCCCCTTGAAGTGCAAATTAATATAAATACAAAATTAAGCCAAAAACTGTAGAAATATGTTTGTAAAACAAAATGTGCTATATATCTAATATCTAACCTTTTTAGATTTAAGTAACACATATATCGGTAAATTTCTTTGTAAATAAAGGACGGATACTGTGAAGTTGATTATGTTTGATGTAAAGCTAGTTGTCTCTTTCTGACACTTGCAAATAATCATCGTTAAAGCGAGATGCAATATAGTCGTATTCCAGTACGAAACTATGTATTTTAAGGTAGCAGGTTCACAATTTCTACTGTTATCTTCCAATCTCAAAATTGGAAATTTTAATATGACAACATAAATGATTTTTTTGTAATTAAGTAGGTAGCTATAAAATTGATTTGCAGTGTACATTTTTTTAATAATATAACTACCTAATGCAGTACATTATGATTGATCAAATTAATAAAATATGCAATACTAGCGCCGCATCCGGCTTCACCTGTGGTATATAAATAAAATTATATAACATATAGCAATGGGATGACATACTTTGATACGCTTTAGGATCAACTCACACCAAAAGAGCGGCGAAGCGGAGCGCAGTTTCAGTGCCATATGAATTTTAACCTTTTGACCGCCAGAGCAAAAACGCATCGCCGTGCCCTCCACGCCAAGCCACAAATTCAATGAGATAACCTTGAAAATAGTAGGGAGTCCAAAATGTTATCGATAAACATAATAATTCACGTCTGAATATTTGAATAAACAGCTTATAACACAAAAATAATATTTATTTAACCTCATCTCCTACTGTAAAAACTTAAGACCACATTTATAGCAACTATCAACAAAAAAAATCAACCTTTTGAGATACAAAAATACATATAAAATTGCAGCAAGTTACAGCACTATTCTCTATCAGTTACGCCCCATTGGCATGTATACATGCCAATGGCGCGGGCAACCATCCTTTTTTTTATAATCTCTCGCTTCTGATTAGGGATGTGTAGCTGTATATTATTATAACTTATCGAGTTTATTTATTAAGTTTATATAAACTATAGGTATTATTGTGGAGTGTTTATTTGTAAATATCAAAACAACTATTACCTTTAAATAAAGGGAATTGCATTAAAACTACATATTTATTTTCCAATCATTTAGTTTAATACTTGAGTTATTACAAATACTAATTATATGTAGGTACCTATTTAGGTCAATTACCATATTTTGATATGACATAGCGACAATTTGTATCATAAGAATATTCTAATAAAGGCACTGATTAGACTTATTAGGTAATAAATTTTGAAAACTGCTAAATAGTACCTACAGATTTTTAGAGATATTTATACATTTTGGACCTAAGCGAATTTTTATCATTACATGGACAATAAATATTATGCTAGAACGCATACATTGTGTTTGTGACGATAAAATAAAAAATAATAAAAAATCAACAATTGTATATAATCATTATGTTCATTAACAGCCTTGTATTTACCTACCTACCTATATAATTATTATGCTCATTAATAGCCTTGTACTTATTTGATTATAATATTGGTAGATACCTACTCGATAAAATATTTTTACAACTTTCCGCACTTAACAACACGGCACGCGCTTACGACGTCACCAGTCCGACATCTATTCATGTCAATGGCGCAGAAGGGATTGCATATCGATACTGTGCTAGGGATGCGCATGATTGGCGAAAAGGAAAATATTCAAATCAACAATATCCACAATATAGACAATATGGTATTATACCAAAGAATGTAGTATTTACCTTTTTTCTCAGTGACTAAGCTTATATATTTTTTTTGTAGTTATTACAAAAATTAAGCGAATTAGAGTAATTTCGCTGAAATTTTAATGAAGTTACTTGAATATTACACTACATCACTAGTAGGCACGTATACATGTCATTGGCGCGAGAGAACATGCTTTTTTAGCCAATAATTAAGTTATTTTTTGTCATCAAATATTTGAATAACTACTTGGCAATTTTGTTTACTGTGTACAATTATGTAATAACTGGGGATTCAGTTCATAAACTGTATAAATAAAACACGTAAAAGTAAAGGTTTAATATGTTTATTTTGTATTTATCTATGATCTGTTTCTTGGCATGTATAGGTGTCGTTGGCGCACAGGGCACGATTGCGCATGACATCTATAGATGTCATTGGCGTTCAAAAGGTTAACTTTATTTTCATTACTATAATACTTATTATCGCATGAGAAACTCGAACGAGTCGCGCGGATGCCCGCGGCGCCGCTGGAATTCCGTGGAATTCCATTAACGGAGCCGCGCGACTGCTCGAGAAGTCGCTGGAATGCTCGAGAAGTCGCGGGTCTCCGCTACACCGCGCTTCGCCGCGCTGCGCTGCGCTTCGCCGCTCTTTTGGTGTGAGTTGACCCTAACTCGAAGATTTATATTGTTTTTATTTGATAAGACTTTTTTTATGAGTACACATATTCAGAACATGCTAAGTCACAAAGATATACATATTTTTATTTAGCACTAACTCGCGGCTTCGCCAGCTTTGTCTAAAACCTAATAAATTATATACTAAAACCTTTCCCGAGAATCGGTCTATCTATTAAAAAAACTGCATCAAAACCGTTGCATAGTTTTAAAGATAGCATACATAGGGTCAGATAAGCGACTATGTTATATACTTATAGTGATCCTACAAAATTGTATTTTAAACTTTATTTTATACACAACAAGATCTATTTTACATAATCACTTTCACAGTATCTGTCCACTTATAATAGTGTTGTATTTGTAATAATTGTGAAAATAAATGATATGATTGTATGTTTTGTTATTTTACTCCATAATGAAACAGTTAAAACTTTCTTTAGTAAATGTATTAACCTTGGGAAGAAATGGGTGATTTTAATAGTCCAAGAAAATTACTAAAATTAGCAGAAATAAATCGTTTAATGAAATGTTATGTAGAAAATTTTCGTAAAAGTAACTGTACCGAATGCTATTTCTGCAGGTTTTAGACTAAAAATTTAAAAGATGGGTCCTCTGGTCGCCCCCTACACCCTGAGCTCACCCCCCGCGCATGAGGACTTTCGATATGATCAACTGGATATATCAAGGAATAACTAGCGATTTTAAAAACTACATGAATTATTTCCGCTAATAGCCCATTTTTGGCTTAATTTTCTAGGGTTATAAAATATTATTAAAGCATTTCCAAAAAGTCAAGTAAATTTTGAGCAATGAACACATTAGTGTGGAATTTAATGTTTATCATTCATAATTAAATGTTGCCATCAGTAGACTAAAATCTTGATAAATAATACATAGTTTTCCCGACGTAGTTAACAGACTACTGGGGCCGTATCATGACCTCTTATTTCCAGACAGTTTACGCCGTGAATTGAAATTACTGGCAAATTCATATAATATACAAGCTGTGCCCCGCGGTTTCACCCACATTGCTCCGCTCCTGTTGGTCTTAAGATTATGATATATAGCCTATAGCCTACCTCGATAAATGGGCTATCTAACACCGAAAGAATTTATCGAATCGGACCAGTAGTTCCTGAGATTAGCTCGTTCAAACAAACAAACTCTTCAGCTTTATAATATTAGTACCTATAGATTATTGTATAGGTAGATTTATTTGTTAACCATGACTGGTTTTTGCGATCATAATATGATTTTGCCAGTCATTTTAATTCACGGCGTAAACTGTCTTGAAATAAGAGGTACGTAATACGGCCTCTGTTCTATATCAAATTGATAACTTTAAAGATTTGTTGTTTGTTCCAAAAGTGCAAGATCATATTCTGTCTGATTTATGATTTTAGAGTCCCATTTTACCATAAATCTTATTTTACAACTTACAACTTGATATCACCCCTTTTTCAAATCTTGCAATTTTTATTTTTATTTTTGCTTATTGAAATAATAACGTTAAACGTGAACGTTAACGTGAACGTGAACGTTAAACGTGAACTCTATGATATTTCAAGAGGAAACGTGTGCAATGTGCATACAATAGTGATTGGCACATTCTCAGAATATTTGAGAATATTTGACACAGAATTTCAGATGCAAAATTCTGTATAAGAACCATAATATTTAAAAATGGTTCTCAGATTTCAGATGCCAAGCTGTTATAAAAAAAGAGCGAGTGTGCACAGAAGTGAAACTTCTTTGGCAACATTCCCAAAATCCCATTACTCCATGACGTGACGGTATTGCCATGACGCGGCCTTGAAATTTTACTCTAAACGCGCCTCAAGAAGTTTCACTTCAAAATTATATTCATCGAATGCTAAAAAAGCAGGAGGAGCAACCAAAGACGGAGGGCGAGCCGGGCGAGGAGGAGCCGGCGAAGGAAGACGACGAGGAGAAGGAGAGAGAGAAGGAGAGGGAGCTGCGCGCGCAGGCGTCAATCAAGGAGAGAGAGAAGCAGGTGCAGAAGGCGCTCGCCACCAGCCTGCGGGACCGCGACAAGGAGAGGGAGTTCCACAAGCGGGACGAGGCGATGCAGGTGAGAAGGGGGAAGGGGAAGGGAGAGGAGAAGGAGGGGGTAGGTGACGAAGGAGCTAGCTACGAAGGGTGGGGAGTAAGGGACAAACATTTCTTTATTCCATTTGATTTCGTCTAGATGCATTTGGGAATCGTCATAACATAATGACGATTGGTGAGGAAACCAGTTTTTAACGAAAATAACTGGCAAGAAAGTCTGTAGTTGCTACTTAAAATCATGTGTATTTTATAATTAAATTTTACATTGTAATGATGCTATAAAACTGTCCTGTGGTTCTTAAGCGACAAAAGTTTTAATTCTATTTCAATTCAAACTTTGTACACGTATCAAGGAACAGTGACAATACAATAGTTTCATGAGTTTATCTTATATTAATTATTTTATACAACGTAGTGTTATAGTTAGATAATTTATAATGGTTTGCAGCACTTCAACGCCCTACAAGCGGACCTCGTCAGGAATCCGGACCTGACGTGGCGCGAGGCGAAGAAGCAACTGAAGAAGGACCACAGATACAGTCTAGCTGACGACCTCAGCAAGGAGGATAAGGTTTGTTATTGATTTTTATTAAAAAAAAAATGAAATATGCAAAAGGGTGTTCCTTTTTTATCTAACTTTACTCTCTAATTTTACACTTTATTTTTATAAATTTATAAAGAATAGAAAAAATTCGATCACGAGGCGGGACTTGAACCCGCATCCTTCGCGCCATTCCGGGGCGGATGCCTAACCAACTCAGCCACTCGTGGTCGTGACCCGCCTGAGCAATCGAATTTATTCTATCCTTTCAGTTTTATGTGTCTTAAGGGACACACCGCGCGCCATCTATTGAGATGATTTAACAACCATCTCAACCAATATGAAGCACTTTTCAGTGAATACAATATTGTAACGATGGAACACGACCTTTTCTTGAATTTATATTTTTTTGGTTTTTAAGGCATTCAAATGCTTTATAAATATAAATTTATAAAGAATAGAAAAAATTCGATCACGAGGCGGGACTTGAACCCGCATCCTTCGCGCCATTCCGGGGCGGATGCCTAACCAACTCAGCCACTCGTGGTCGTGACCCGCCTGAGCAATCGAATTTATTCTATCCTTTCAGTTTTATGTGTCTTAAGGGACACACCGCGCGCCATCTATTGAGATGATTTAACAACCATCTCAACCAATATGAAGCACTTTTCAGTGAATACAATATTGTAACGATGGAACACGACCTTTTCTTGAATTTATATTTTTTTGGTTTTTAAGGCATTCAAATGCTTTATAAATATAAATTTATAAAGAATAGAAAAAATTCGATCACGAGGCGGGACTTGAACCCGCATCCTTCGCGCCATTCCGGGGCGGATGCCTAACCAACTCAGCCACTCGTGGTCGTGACCCGCCTGAGCAATCGAATTTATTCTATCCTTTCAGTTTTATGTGTCTTAAGGGACACACCGCGCGCCATCTATTGAGATGATTTAACAACCATCTCAACCAATATGAAGCACTTTTCAGTGAATACAATATTGTAACGATGGAACACGACCTTTTCTTGAATTTATATTTTTTTGGTTTTTAAGGCATTCAAATGCTTTATAAATATAAATTTATAAAGAATAGAAAAAATTCGATCACGAGGCGGGACTTGAACCCGCATCCTTCGCGCCATTCCGGGGCGGATGCCTAACCAACTCAGCCACTCGTGGTCGTGACCCGCCTGAGCAATCGAATTTATTCTATCCTTTCAGTTTTATGTGTCTTAAGGGACACACCGCGCGCCATCTATTGAGATGATTTAACAACCATCTCAACCAATATGAAGCACTTTTCAGTGAATACAATATTGTAACGATGGAACACGACCTTTTCTTGAATTTATATTTTTTTGGTTTTTAAGGCATTCAAATGCTTTATAAATATAAATTTATAAAGAATAGAAAAAATTCGATCACGAGGCGGGACTTGAACCCGCATCCTTCGCGCCATTCCGGGGCGGATGCCTAACCAACTCAGCCACTCGTGGTCGTGACCCGCCTGAGCAATCGAATTTATTCTATCCTTTCAGTTTTATGTGTCTTAAGGGACACACCGCGCGCCATCTATTGAGATGATTTAACAACCATCTCAACCAATATGAAGCACTTTTCAGTGAATACAATATTGTAACGATGGAACACGACCTTTTCTTGAATTTATATTTTTTTGGTTTTTAAGGCATTCAAATGCTTTATAAATATAAATTTATAAAGAATAGAAAAAATTCGATCACGAGGCGGGACTTGAACCCGCATCCTTCGCGCCATTCCGGGGCGGATGCCTAACCAACTCAGCCACTCGTGGTCGTGACCCGCCTGAGCAATCGAATTTATTCTATCCTTTCAGTTTTATGTGTCTTAAGGGACACACCGCGCGCCATCTATTGAGATGATTTAACAACCATCTCAACCAATATGAAGCACTTTTCAGTGAATGCAATATTGTAACGATGGAACACGACCTTTTCTTGAATTTATATTTTTTTGGTTTTTAAGGCATTCAAATGCTTTATAAATATAAATTTATAAAGAATAGAAAAAATTCGATCACGAGGCGGGACTTGAACCCGCATCCTTCGCGCCATTCCGGGGCGGATGCCTAACCAACTCAGCCACTCGTGGTCGTGACCCGCCTGAGCAATCGAATTTATTCTATCCTTTCAGTTTTATGTGTCTTAAGGGACACACCGCGCGCCATCTATTGAGATGATTTAACAACCATCTCAACCAATATGAAGCACTTTTCAGTGAATACAATATTGTAACGATGGAACACGACCTTTTCTTGAATTTATATTTTTTTGGTTTTTAAGGCATTCAAATGCTTTATAAATATAAATTTATAAAGAATAGAAAAAATTCGATCACGAGGCGGGACTTGAACCCGCATCCTTCGCGCCATTCCGGGGCGGATGCCTAACCAACTCAGCCACTCGTGGTCGTGACCCGCCTGAGCAATCGAATTTATTCTATCCTTTCAGTTTTATGTGTCTTAAGGGACACACCGCGCGCCATCTATTGAGATGATTTAACAACCATCTCAACCAATATGAAGCACTTTTCAGTGAATACAATATTGTAACGATGGAACACGACCTTTTCTTGAATTTATATTTTTTTGGTTTTTAAGGCATTCAAATGCTTTATAAATATAAATTTATAAAGAATAGAAAAAATTCGATCACGAGGCGGGACTTGAACCCGCATCCTTCGCGCCATTCCGGGGCGGATGCCTAACCAACTCAGCCACTCGTGGTCGTGACCCGCCTGAGCAATCGAATTTATTCTATCCTTTCAGTTTTATGTGTCTTAAGGGACACACCGCGCGCCATCTATTGAGATGATTTAACAACCATCTCAACCAATATGAAGCACTTTTCAGTGAATGCAATATTGTAACGATGGAACACGACCTTTTCTTGAATTTATATTTTTTTGGTTTTTAAGGCATTCAAATGCTTTATAAATATAAATTTATAAAGAATAGAAAAAATTCGATCACGAGGCGGGACTTGAACCCGCATCCTTCGCGCCATTCCGGGGCGGATGCCTAACCAACTCAGCCACTCGTGGTCGTGACCCGCCTGAGCAATCGAATTTATTCTATCCTTTCAGTTTTATGTGTCTTAAGGGACACACCGCGCGCCATCTATTGAGATGATTTAACAACCATCTCAACCAATATGAAGCACTTTTCAGTGAATACAATATTGTAACGATGGAACACGACCTTTTCTTGAATTTATATTTTTTTGGTTTTTAAGGCATTCAAATGCTTTAGATGGCGCGCGGTGTGTCCCTTAAGACACATAAAACTGAAAGGATAGAATAAATTCGATTGCTCAGGCGGGTCACGACCACGAGTGGCTGAGTTGGTTAGGCATCCGCCCCGGAATGGCGCGAAGGATGCGGGTTCAAGTCCCGCCTCGTGATCGAATTTTTTCTATTCTTTATAAATTTATATTTATAAAGCATTTGAATGCCTTAAAAACCAAAAAAATATAAATTCAAGAAAAGGTCGTGTTCCATCGTTACAATATTGTATTCACTGAAAAGTGCTTCATATTGGTTGAGATGGTTGTTAAATCATCTCAATAGATGGCGCGCGGTGTGTCCCTTAAGACACATAAAACTGAAAGGATAGAATAAATTCGATTGCTCAGGCGGGTCACGACCACGAGTGGCTGAGTTGGTTAGGCATCCGCCCCGGAATGGCGCGAAGGATGCGGGTTCAAGTCCCGCCTCGTGATCGAATTTTTTCTATTCTTTATAAATTTATATTTATAAAGCATTTGAATGCCTTAAAAACCAAAAAAATATAAATTCAAGAAAAGGTCGTGTTCCATCGTTACAATATTGTATTCACTGAAAAGTGCTTCATATTGGTTGAGATGGTTGTTAAATCATCTCAATAGATGGCGCGCGGTGTGTCCCTTAAGACACATAAAACTGAAAGGATAGAATAAATTCGATTGCTCAGGCGGGTCACGACCACGAGTGGCTGAGTTGGTTAGGCATCCGCCCCGGAATGGCGCGAAGGATGCGGGTTCAAGTCCCGCCTCGTGATCGAATTTTTTCTATTCTTTATAAATTTATATTTATAAAGCATTTGAATGCCTTAAAAACCAAAAAAATATAAATTCAAGAAAAGGTCGTGTTCCATCGTTACAATATTGTATTCACTGAAAAGTGCTTCATATTGGTTGAGATGGTTGTTAAATCATCTCAATAGATGGCGCGCGGTGTGTCCCTTAAGACACATAAAACTGAAAGGATAGAATAAATTCGATTGCTCAGGCGGGTCACGACCACGAGTGGCTGAGTTGGTTAGGCATCCGCCCCGGAATGGCGCGAAGGATGCGGGTTCAAGTCCCGCCTCGTGATCGAATTTTTTCTATTCTTTATAAATTTATATTTATAAAGCATTTGAATGCCTTAAAAACCAAAAAAATATAAATTCAAGAAAAGGTCGTGTTCCATCGTTACAATATTGTATTCACTGAAAAGTGCTTCATATTGGTTGAGATGGTTGTTAAATCATCTCAATAGATGGCGCGCGGTGTGTCCCTTAAGACACATAAAACTGAAAGGATAGAATAAATTCGATTGCTCAGGCGGGTCACGACCACGAGTGGCTGAGTTGGTTAGGCATCCGCCCCGGAATGGCGCGAAGGATGCGGGTTCAAGTCCCGCCTCGTGATCGAATTTTTTCTATTCTTTATAAATTTATATTTATAAAGCATTTGAATGCCTTAAAAACCAAAAAAATATAAATTCAAGAAAAGGTCGTGTTCCATCGTTACAATATTGTATTCACTGAAAAGTGCTTCATATTGGTTGAGATGGTTGTTAAATCATCTCAATAGATGGCGCGCGGTGTGTCCCTTAAGACACATAAAACTGAAAGGATAGAATAAATTCGATTGCTCAGGCGGGTCACGACCACGAGTGGCTGAGTTGGTTAGGCATCCGCCCCGGAATGGCGCGAAGGATGCGGGTTCAAGTCCCGCCTCGTGATCGAATTTTTTCTATTCTTTATAAATTTATATTTATAAAGCATTTGAATGCCTTAAAAACCAAAAAAATATAAATTCAAGAAAAGGTCGTGTTCCATCGTTACAATATTGTATTCACTGAAAAGTGCTTCATATTGGTTGAGATGGTTGTTAAATCATCTCAATAGATGGCGCGCGGTGTGTCCCTTAAGACACATAAAACTGAAAGGATAGAATAAATTCGATTGCTCAGGCGGGTCACGACCACGAGTGGCTGAGTTGGTTAGGCATCCGCCCCGGAATGGCGCGAAGGATGCGGGTTCAAGTCCCGCCTCGTGATCGAATTTTTTCTATTCTTTATAAATTTATATTTATAAAGCATTTGAATGCCTTAAAAACCAAAAAAATATAAATTCAAGAAAAGGTCGTGTTCCATCGTTACAATATTGTATTCACTGAAAAGTGCTTCATATTGGTTGAGATGGTTGTTAAATCATCTCAATAGATGGCGCGCGGTGTGTCCCTTAAGACACATAAAACTGAAAGGATAGAATAAATTCGATTGCTCAGGCGGGTCACGACCACGAGTGGCTGAGTTGGTTAGGCATCCGCCCCGGAATGGCGCGAAGGATGCGGGTTCAAGTCCCGCCTCGTGATCGAATTTTTTCTATTCTTTATAAATTTATATTTATAAAGCATTTGAATGCCTTAAAAACCAAAAAAATATAAATTCAAGAAAAGGTCGTGTTCCATCGTTACAATATTGTATTCACTGAAAAGTGCTTCATATTGGTTGAGATGGTTGTTAAATCATCTCAATAGATGGCGCGCGGTGTGTCCCTTAAGACACATAAAACTGAAAGGATAGAATAAATTCGATTGCTCAGGCGGGTCACGACCACGAGTGGCTGAGTTGGTTAGGCATCCGCCCCGGAATGGCGCGAAGGATGCGGGTTCAAGTCCCGCCTCGTGATCGAATTTTTTCTATTCTTTATAAATTTATATTTATAAAGCATTTGAATGCCTTAAAAACCAAAAAAATATAAATTCAAGAAAAGGTCGTGTTCCATCGTTACAATATTGTATTCACTGAAAAGTGCTTCATATTGGTTGAGATGGTTGTTAAATCATCTCAATAGATGGCGCGCGGTGTGTCCCTTAAGACACATAAAACTGAAAGGATAGAATAAATTCGATTGCTCAGGCGGGTCACGACCACGAGTGGCTGAGTTGGTTAGGCATCCGCCCCGGAATGGCGCGAAGGATGCGGGTTCAAGTCCCGCCTCGTGATCGAATTTTTTCTATTCTTTATAAATTTATATTTATAAAGCATTTGAATGCCTTAAAAACCAAAAAAATATAAATTCAAGAAAAGGTCGTGTTCCATCGTTACAATATTGTATTCACTGAAAAGTGCTTCATATTGGTTGAGATGGTTGTTAAATCATCTCAATAGATGGCGCGCGGTGTGTCCCTTAAGACACATAAAACTGAAAGGATAGAATAAATTCGATTGCTCAGGCGGGTCACGACCACGAGTGGCTGAGTTGGTTAGGCATCCGCCCCGGAATGGCGCGAAGGATGCGGGTTCAAGTCCCGCCTCGTGATCGAATTTTTTCTATTCTTTATAAATTTATATTTATAAAGCATTTGAATGCCTTAAAAACCAAAAAAATATAAATTCAAGAAAAGGTCGTGTTCCATCGTTACAATATTGTATTCACTGAAAAGTGCTTCATATTGGTTGAGATGGTTGTTAAATCATCTCAATAGATGGCGCGCGGTGTGTCCCTTAAGACACATAAAACTGAAAGGATAGAATAAATTCGATTGCTCAGGCGGGTCACGACCACGAGTGGCTGAGTTGGTTAGGCATCCGCCCCGGAATGGCGCGAAGGATGCGGGTTCAAGTCCCGCCTCGTGATCGAATTTTTTCTATTCTTTATAAATTTATATTTATAAAGCATTTGAATGCCTTAAAAACCAAAAAAATATAAATTCAAGAAAAGGTCGTGTTCCATCGTTACAATATTGTATTCACTGAAAAGTGCTTCATATTGGTTGAGATGGTTGTTAAATCATCTCAATAGATGGCGCGCGGTGTGTCCCTTAAGACACATAAAACTGAAAGGATAGAATAAATTCGATTGCTCAGGCGGGTCACGACCACGAGTGGCTGAGTTGGTTAGGCATCCGCCCCGGAATGGCGCGAAGGATGCGGGTTCAAGTCCCGCCTCGTGATCGAATTTTTTCTATTCTTTATAAATTTATATTTATAAAGCATTTGAATGCCTTAAAAACCAAAAAAATATAAATTCAAGAAAAGGTCGTGTTCCATCGTTACAATATTGTATTCACTGAAAAGTGCTTCATATTGGTTGAGATGGTTGTTAAATCATCTCAATAGATGGCGCGCGGTGTGTCCCTTAAGACACATAAAACTGAAAGGATAGAATAAATTCGATTGCTCAGGCGGGTCACGACCACGAGTGGCTGAGTTGGTTAGGCATCCGCCCCGGAATGGCGCGAAGGATGCGGGTTCAAGTCCCGCCTCGTGATCGAATTTTTTCTATTCTTTATAAATTTATATTTATAAAGCATTTGAATGCCTTAAAAACCAAAAAAATATAAATTCAAGAAAAGGTCGTGTTCCATCGTTACAATATTGTATTCACTGAAAAGTGCTTCATATTGGTTGAGATGGTTGTTAAATCATCTCAATAGATGGCGCGCGGTGTGTCCCTTAAGACACATAAAACTGAAAGGATAGAATAAATTCGATTGCTCAGGCGGGTCACGACCACGAGTGGCTGAGTTGGTTAGGCATCCGCCCCGGAATGGCGCGAAGGATGCGGGTTCAAGTCCCGCCTCGTGATCGAATTTTTTCTATTCTTTATAAATTTATATTTATAAAGCATTTGAATGCCTTAAAAACCAAAAAAATATAAATTCAAGAAAAGGTCGTGTTCCATCGTTACAATATTGTATTCACTGAAAAGTGCTTCATATTGGTTGAGATGGTTGTTAAATCATCTCAATAGATGGCGCGCGGTGTGTCCCTTAAGACACATAAAACTGAAAGGATAGAATAAATTCGATTGCTCAGGCGGGTCACGACCACGAGTGGCTGAGTTGGTTAGGCATCCGCCCCGGAATGGCGCGAAGGATGCGGGTTCAAGTCCCGCCTCGTGATCGAATTTTTTCTATTCTTTATAAATTTATATTTATAAAGCATTTGAATGCCTTAAAAACCAAAAAAATATAAATTCAAGAAAAGGTCGTGTTCCATCGTTACAATATTGTATTCACTGAAAAGTGCTTCATATTGGTTGAGATGGTTGTTAAATCATCTCAATAGATGGCGCGCGGTGTGTCCCTTAAGACACATAAAACTGAAAGGATAGAATAAATTCGATTGCTCAGGCGGGTCACGACCACGAGTGGCTGAGTTGGTTAGGCATCCGCCCCGGAATGGCGCGAAGGATGCGGGTTCAAGTCCCGCCTCGTGATCGAATTTTTTCTATTCTTTATAAATTTATATTTATAAAGCATTTGAATGCCTTAAAAACCAAAAAAATATAAATTCAAGAAAAGGTCGTGTTCCATCGTTACAATATTGTATTCACTGAAAAGTGCTTCATATTGGTTGAGATGGTTGTTAAATCATCTCAATAGATGGCGCGCGGTGTGTCCCTTAAGACACATAAAACTGAAAGGATAGAATAAATTCGATTGCTCAGGCGGGTCACGACCACGAGTGGCTGAGTTGGTTAGGCATCCGCCCCGGAATGGCGCGAAGGATGCGGGTTCAAGTCCCGCCTCGTGATCGAATTTTTTCTATTCTTTATAAATTTATATTTATAAAGCATTTGAATGCCTTAAAAACCAAAAAAATATAAATTCAAGAAAAGGTCGTGTTCCATCGTTACAATATTGTATTCACTGAAAAGTGCTTCATATTGGTTGAGATGGTTGTTAAATCATCTCAATAGATGGCGCGCGGTGTGTCCCTTAAGACACATAAAACTGAAAGGATAGAATAAATTCGATTGCTCAGGCGGGTCACGACCACGAGTGGCTGAGTTGGTTAGGCATCCGCCCCGGAATGGCGCGAAGGATGCGGGTTCAAGTCCCGCCTCGTGATCGAATTTTTTCTATTCTTTATAAATTTATATTTATAAAGCATTTGAATGCCTTAAAAACCAAAAAAATATAAATTCAAGAAAAGGTCGTGTTCCATCGTTACAATATTGTATTCACTGAAAAGTGCTTCATATTGGTTGAGATGGTTGTTAAATCATCTCAATAGATGGCGCGCGGTGTGTCCTTTAAGACACATAAAACTGAAAGGATAGAATAAATTCGATTGCTCAGGCGGGTCACGACCACGAGTGGCTGAGTTGGTTAGGCATCCGCCCCGGAATGGCGCGAAGGATGCGGGTTCAAGTCCCGCCTCGTGATCGAATTTTTTCTATTCTTTATAAATTTATATTTATAAAGCATTTGAATGCCTTAAAAACCAAAAAAATATAAATTCAAGAAAAGGTCGTGTTCCATCGTTACAATATTGTATTCACTGAAAAGTGCTTCATATTGGTTGAGATGGTTGTTAAATCATCTCAATAGATGGCGCGCGGTGTGTCCCTTAAGACACATAAAACTGAAAGGATAGAATAAATTCGATTGCTCAGGCGGGTCACGACCACGAGTGGCTGAGTTGGTTAGGCATCCGCCCCGGAATGGCGCGAAGGATGCGGGTTCAAGTCCCGCCTCGTGATCGAATTTTTTCTATTCTTTATAAATTTATATTTATAAAGCATTTGAATGCCTTAAAAACCAAAAAAATATAAATTCAAGAAAAGGTCGTGTTCCATCGTTACAATATTGTATTCACTGAAAAGTGCTTCATATTGGTTGAGATGGTTGTTAAATCATCTCAATAGATGGCGCGCGGTGTGTCCCTTAAGACACATAAAACTGAAAGGATAGAATAAATTCGATTGCTCAGGCGGGTCACGACCACGAGTGGCTGAGTTGGTTAGGCATCCGCCCCGGAATGGCGCGAAGGATGCGGGTTCAAGTCCCGCCTCGTGATCGAATTTTTTCTATTCTTTATAAATTTATATTTATAAAGCATTTGAATGCCTTAAAAACCAAAAAAATATAAATTCAAGAAAAGGTCGTGTTCCATCGTTACAATATTGTATTCACTGAAAAGTGCTTCATATTGGTTGAGATGGTTGTTAAATCATCTCAATAGATGGCGCGCGGTGTGTCCCTTAAGACACATAAAACTGAAAGGATAGAATAAATTCGATTGCTCAGGCGGGTCACGACCACGAGTGGCTGAGTTGGTTAGGCATCCGCCCCGGAATGGCGCGAAGGATGCGGGTTCAAGTCCCGCCTCGTGATCGAATTTTTTCTATTCTTTATAAATTTATATTTATAAAGCATTTGAATGCCTTAAAAACCAAAAAAATATAAATTCAAGAAAAGGTCGTGTTCCATCGTTACAATATTGTATTCACTGAAAAGTGCTTCATATTGGTTGAGATGGTTGTTAAATCATCTCAATAGATGGCGCGCGGTGTGTCCCTTAAGACACATAAAACTGAAAGGATAGAATAAATTCGATTGCTCAGGCGGGTCACGACCACGAGTGGCTGAGTTGGTTAGGCATCCGCCCCGGAATGGCGCGAAGGATGCGGGTTCAAGTCCCGCCTCGTGATCGAATTTTTTCTATTCTTTATAAATTTATATTTATAAAGCATTTGAATGCCTTAAAAACCAAAAAAATATAAATTCACTTTATTTTTATTCAAATGAATTTTGTTAAAAACTAGTCATTCAAAATTTGTTTAAGTTTCAAAAATCTTGCCAGGCATTCAACGTCTAGTCCTAGTGGACTGTACATATTTTTGAAGATATCTCGTCTTCATTTTCTCATTTTTACTTTTAACATGACTTAAGTTCGGTTTTTTGAAGTGAAACTTCTTTATCGGGGTTGGAAAAAAATTTAGTGTAACATTTTTTCGTTACGCGTGACATTTTTCCGGTACGCGCCATCTTTTTCTTATCCCTATAGCGACGAGCGTTTTAGGTTAACTTTTGAACTACCGCACGAGCCGAGCGAGCGAAGCGAGCGAGTCGCAGCAGCGGCCGGCGTAAATATTTAAATAGGTAGCGAGGAGCGAAGCGACGAGCGTGTTAGGTTAAGGTGATGAATTAATTTTTCTAACATTTACGGCCCTTTTTAAACCTTCGTAATTTTTATATTATTAAAGTTGTCGTGATGAAAATTCTTGACAAGAAAGTTCAATAGTAACACAATACGTGTACCGTTTTAGAAACATGATTCCATGATATTTTCTCGATAGAAAAAAAATACAAAGTTCTCATTGTTATTTTTTTTTAATCTCTGGCATCTTCAAAATAACAAACGTAAAGTTACGACTTTTTGGATATTAACTATAAAATATACAACCTATACGTCTACCGAGTTAGAATTTTGAAATATGCGATGGTTTTGAAATAAACAAGAAATACTTGAAATTAGCGCGCGACCAGCCAATCTAGCGAGAGCCGTCCTGTACCTTCCTACCCCTATCGCTGCACGAGTCATTCCCGCTACGGCCGTCACACGGGGAACTTGTGTCGCTTGTCTTCGAGTCGCACAATCGTAACAAAGGGTGACAACACGATAAGACAAATGGGGACAATAAAGAAAATAAGAAGAAGAAACATAAAGGTTGGAGGAAAAAGAATGCTTACAATTGGAACAAATTAATGAAGTAAGTTGGTTTTATTTTAAATTTGATGATATTTGTATTATAGACGATGTTTGATATGTACCCCTGTTTTAAGTACATAACGAATGTGTAAGATTTTTTAATTTATAGCATAGATAATCTTTTCAGAAATCCGGAATCCAGAAGGAAAATAAACCCACTAATTGTTCACAATGTGAACCCACTCTTTCGTAAGCACCTTCATTCAGCCAACAATTTATGTTATCAACGCTCTACTGGTTTTATCGCATGATTCCATTTTTAGCAAAAAGCAACAAAGTGCAAAGAAATAAAAAATCATGGTGAACTTAGTGGAAGTATGGTGGACGTAATATGGAACAGGAGCTCATTGGAGTAGTATTATATTTAAAAAAAATACGAAAAAAATTCAAGAATTACATTTCTTAGTAGGTGGTAGATACGTATGTTGTATAAAGAATTTGATGTTGATATTTATTTCATTTATACTTACTACACCTGTGCGGGAAATTGCTTAGTACTAAAACAGGTTTATATTCATATTTACATAGTAATGTGAAAGTTTTTCGAAAAATTTTGTGTATATTAAATTGAGTTCCTGGGTGATCTGGAAACAATTGGGCCCGGAAGGTGGCGCTGCAGTCACTCCTCCTAATCACATGAACCGATTTGGATGAATATTTGTGTGCACATTTCATTGTTGTGGGTGATAGGTTGATTCGTTTTCACATTAGCTAAAATTATGTATTTTTGTTGTTAGAAAGTAAACTTAATTTAATGTTTATAATACATTATTATTGGTATAAATAAGCCAGTATTCGTCTCACATTGCTGTACCTGCCTACCTACCCTACCAGGGCCTATTTTTGTTCTGGCTATTTTATTTTGATTATTTGTTGAATAATTACCATTATAATAGAGTGCAAAAAATAAATACTTGCGTGAATATATTTTGTGTTTTTTTTAAATAATTATTTTATTTAAAAAAATATCATTCCGACCGCGGCTTTGCCCGCGTGGAATTAGGTTATACCGTGAATCCTGTTTTATCCCACAGGAGTGTTCAGTCCAATTAAATATATGTATAACAATATGACGACTCCATACATTACATGTTTGTCCCGAGTCGGCCAGCGGCAGCGCGGCGAGTTTGCAAGAATGACTTCGCGCAAGCCCGCGTTCGCGATAGCGAGCTATTAGACTCCGCCCACCAAGCAGTGGATTTTTTTTTGTGTATCGTCTTAAAGTATTTCTGTAAAATTGCATATTGTAAATTATTTTTTGATAATAAGGTCATAAAAAAAAAAAAAAAAATAAAGAAGTTTCACTTATTACGTGTGTACACTAGTACACGCACACATTTTTTTTTTTGGAGAGGAGAAGAGAGACGTAAGTCAGCCCGTCTTACGTCTCTCTTTTCTCTCATATATTCTTTTTAAAAGTCTGACTTACCTTTGTTTCTCCATAATGGGCTGTTTTTACCCGGCTATGATTTCGACCTGTATGTTTATTTATTGATTTCTTGCCTTTATTTTTGAGCTCGTCACGTATTTATTCCAGGAGCGTTTGTTCAACCAGCACATCAGCGCGCTATCGCACAAGCGGCGCGACAAGCTGCGCGCGCTGCTCGACGAGCTCGGCACCGCGTGCACCGCGCACTGGCGCGACGTGCGCAAGCAGCTCGCGCAGCACGCGGCCGCGCCCGCCTACCGGAGCGCGCAGCAGGTGTGTGTGTGTGTGTGTGTGTGTGTGTGTGTGTGTGTGTGTGTGTGTGTGTGTGTGTGTGTGCACCGCGCACTGGCGCGACGTGCGCAAGCAGCTCGCGCAGCACGCGGCCGCGCCCGCCTACCGGAGCGCGCAGCAGGTGTGTGTGTGTGTGTGTGTGTGTGTGTGTGTGTGCACCGCGCACTGGCGCGACGTGCGCAAGCAGCTCGCGCAGCACGCGGCCGCGCCCTCCTACCGGAGCGCGCAGCAGGTGTGTGTGTGTGTGTGTGTGTGTGTGTGTGTGTGTGTGTGTGTGTGTGTGTGTGCACCGCGCACTGGCGCGACGTGCGCAAGCAGCTCGCGCAGCACGCGGCCGCGCCCGCCTACCGGAGCGCGCAGCAGGTGTG
The DNA here is from genome assembly GCF_905220415.1 of Colias croceus. NCBI lineage: Eukaryota > Metazoa > Arthropoda > Insecta > Lepidoptera > Pieridae > Colias > Colias croceus. Next base: position 1,650,905 of record NC_059559.1, on the reverse strand, counting down.
TGTGTGTGTGTGTGTGTGTGTGTGTGTGTGTGTGTGTGTGTGTGCACCGCGCACTGGCGCGACGTGCGCAAGCAGCTCGCGCAGCACGCGGCCGCGCCCGCCTACCGGAGCGCGCAGCAGGTGTGTGTGTGTGTGTGTGTGTGTGTGTGTGTGTGTGTGGGTGTGTGTGTGCACCGCGCACTGGCGCGACGTGCGCAAGCAGCTCGCGCAGCACGCGGCCGCGCCCGCCTACCGGAGCGCGCAGCAGGTGTGTGTGTGTGTGTGTGTGTGTGTGTGTGTGTGTGTGTGTGTGTGTGTGTGTGTGCACCGCGCACTGGCGCGACGTGCGCAAGCAGCTCGCGCAGCACGCGGCCGCGCCCGCCTACCGGAGCGCGCAGCAGGTGTGTGTGTGTGTGTGTGTGTGTGTGTGTGTGTGTGTGTGTGTGTGCACCGCGCACTGGCGCGACGTGCGCAAGCAGCTCGCGCAGCACGCGGCCGCGCCCGCCTACCGGAGCGCGCAGCAGGTGTGTGTGTGTGTGTGTGTGTGTGTGTGTCTGTACCAGCACTAAGGGTGCCCGTACACGGACCACTTCAAGTAGTTGAAGCCGCGACCATGCGGTGAACAATAGACATTCATTCACTGCCGTACACGGACTGCTCGAGCAGTCGCGACCGCTTCAAGCCGTCAACTGTGCGGTTTGTAGCGACAGCTCGATCAGTCCGTGTACGTCGCTCAGCCGTTAACTGCTCGCTCTAACTCGTGTTGTATGCGTGTGCGCAGATGGAGCGCGAGTTCCGCGACTACCAGCGCGACAAGGCGTTGGCCGCGAAGGGCGCGCTGCGCCAGCTGCTGCTCGAGACGCGCTCGGTGACGCACCGCACGCTGGCCGCAGTGAGGGACTCGCCCGCCGCGCTCACCGCCGTGCACGACGCGCTCAGGGGGGACGCCAGGTGAGCGGGGGGGAGGGGGGCGCCAGGCGAGCGGGGGGAGGTGCTACCAGGGGGGACGCCAGGTGAGCGGGGGGGGGTGCTACCAGGGGGGACGCCAGGTGAGCGGGGGGGAGGGGGAGGGGGGAGGGGGGCGCCAGGCGAGCGGGGGGAGGTGCTACCAGGGGGGACGCCAGGTGAGCGGGGGGAGGTGCTACCAGGGGGGACGCCAGGTGAGCGGGGGGAGGTGCTACCAGGGGGGACGCCAGGTGAGCGGGGGGGTGCTACCAGAGCAATTATATCAATGTTTTTACTACACGAAATTTACGATCAAAAATATGGTGGCTTTTTTTTTTGCTTTGTCTAATAACATATTCAATGAACCTCTATATCACTGTGATACACACAGTAAGGAAACTTCATACAAAACGTTCGAAATGGCTCACGCACACAAGCAAGCGTGTTTACGAGAATCATAAGGGTATTCAGGGAGATCGATAGTAGCGGGTGATACATCCTCAGAATTTGAAAGACGATACATATTAATTATATTTATCGTGCCCGAGAGTCCCAAAAAAAACCAATTTTCAAAGATTACTTTATTGAAGAAATATTACAATTAAAAATTATACATTAAAATTACTTTAAATACCAATGGACTGGCTCGAGGTTGGAGGCCAAGTAAGGTGGAATCCACAGCGGCGATCCAATTTCGATATCGACGCGAAGTCAGCAAAATGTTTGTTACCGATGAATATGTATGCACGCAGAGGCGACCATAAAATATGCCAAAGATTATGCAATGGTATAGAGGCTTAACTTGTAGATTTTACTATAGGCTTGGTAGTATATAACACCTCCCCCCTTAGTTCAAGGACTATTTTTGAACGACAGGAAAAAATGTCATTGGCAGCTTTCCACAGTCTTGGCTTGGTCCAGGTTCAGCATAGGTTTGTTCTTGGCGAGGCTTCTTGCTTGATTGGCTTCTTTCTTCATTCTTCTTTCTTCTGTTCAGGATTAATCTTCTGCCCAAAATTATAAGAGAAAGTGCAATAGCACTGCATAATATAGTATAGAAAGGAATAGTTGTATTATAGAACATTGGAATTTGTTCTAATTGAATAGGTTCTTGATGGTGAATCTTGTCTTGAATTTCATGAAGTTTCTTCAGGCTGATTGAATTACTTTTAATAGAGAAGGATAAGGTAGGCTCCTTTACATGAGCCGAAACTTTAGTAATTTTTATGGGCTGTCCTTTGATATGATCGTTGGTGTTGACAATGGTGAAGTCTTCTGTGTGCAGCTTGCAGGTAGGTGGTATTGTGGCGAGGTAGCTTCCATTGAGATTAATGATTTCTTCTCTTTCGCAGGATAACCGGGCTTCAGTTGGAGACGGGAACACGACGACGTAGTGGCGGTCATCAAGTTTTTCCATTGCAGGTTTCATCAGGTTTACGGTAGTCATTTCGCAGGACCTTTCTTCATGGAGATTTCCTTCAACGATGTTGCTGATACAGTCCGGCTGAGGTTTCAGCATGTGGTGGAGCTCGTCTTCACATAAGTACCTCATGCCTGACTTCGGGCATTCTGCCTCTATATACACGTGCATATTACCAGTGATTGCAAGGAAAGGAGAAGGAGGGATTATAGCTTGCCTATTTTTATTAGGAACAATAGCTAATTTATAAAAGTTATATTCAAGTGGTGAAACTATAGGAAATTTAAAAGCAAAAACTAACTGATCTCCATTAAAATAAGATGCTGGCTTAATTATATCGTAATAGTCTCTAATTTCTAAATCTAATATTTCTTCTTTATTATAAAATGTCTTAAGCTTACTTAACATATTTTTCATTACACCTATACCTATCATAGAATGATGAGTGCGCGAAGCACTGCAAAATGCTAGCGCATTCTCTAACCTACTTATTTCGCTTACTAAACTGTCTACATTATTACTGCTTATTGCTAATGCTTGTGCGAATTTCGCAAATTTAACTATATCCGGTGAAGGAAATGAGTCAGGGTTTAATATCATAAATAATGTTTTATTAATTTTATTTTGACTTTCTATAATTTCAGCAATAATTTTATTTTGTTCATCCATCCAATCTTTGCTAAGACTGATGTGATGATTCTGTTCAATAACTATTTTATCTTGATTTTTCTTAAGTACTGAAAGAGCTTGATCATACTTTACTGCATCCGAATAATCTAAGTTTCCAGTTATACTCTTAATTACTGACCCAAGACTATCTATTAAGCCTCTCTTAAACCTTAAGGGTTCTAGAGTTTTTAATTGTTGCAAAGCAAAATCAAGTTTATCACTTAAATAATCTATTTGCGATTCATAGACAGCATAAGTAAGGTTATCTAACTTATTTCTAATTTCACTTAACTGAGACTGCACTAAACTAATGTTAGAATCTATTTCCCTTAATTCTATAAACTGTAAAAATGTATGATAATGATGGGTTAGTTGCATGGGACCTAACTTAAAGGGTAAAATTCCAGGGCTTTCTCCAAGATCTTCAAGTTTTATCTCGAGAGCTAGTGTCGTTGTGAGAAGCATCATGATCAGCACCCTGCAACAATTTGGCGGTCTTAGGGATTCGTTTTAGCCTATTTTTAGCTATAGGAGCTTTCTTTTTGGATGTATAAATATGAATAGGTAAGTTTGCTAAAACAGTGTCCCGGGTATATCGAGGTGCGAGTTTAGATCTGGAAGCTGAGGGGTTACTGACAAAAATTTGCTGGTTAGGTTCATAATCTACTTCATTTTCTCTAGTTTCATTACGTTTTTCAATGATAGCTTCTCTGTTAGCTAATGATGATTCATTTACAACGTCATAAACCTGTTTCATTTGTTCTCTATGAGATTGCATATACTGTTGAAGTAAATGAATAGTTAAATCGACGTCAGTAGGGTCACGTGGATCAGTATGCTCTAATATAAGGTCATAGGGTTTACATTTAGTAAAACTGTGTATGGAGCTATTATATGCAATTAAAGCGTAAGGCATTAAATTAATTACAGGTTGATCACGCTGTTTTAATTTTAATATGCGGAGATGTTCAAGCAAAGTCGAATGAAAACGTTCTATATTACCATTAGCGTTAGGGGAATGAGCCAGAGTTTGATGATGAATTATTTTATGAATTTTACAAAATTCTGAAAACATCTGGTTATTAAATTCTGTACCTTGATCAGTAATTATGGTAAGTGGTAAACCGTGGTGAGTACTAAATGTTAACAAAGCCTGTATGACGCTGAGTGCCGTGCCATCTCTAAGTAAGTATGCCTGTCCATATTTCGAAAAAACATCTATAAGGGTTACATATTTTTCATTATTAGCTGTAAAGGTGTCCATATGTACGATCTCAAAAGGTTTTGTAGCTGGGGGTACTAAATTAAGCTTAGGTCTTATAGGGTTCCTGTCATACTTAGCTTGACCACATATTGTGCAATCATTAATATACTTTGTAATATGTTCTTTCATTTCAGGCCAGAAGTAACGTGCTGAAAGTGCAAGGTAGCATTCATTTATCCCGCGATGATTGGTTT